>NW_023330442.1:0-174413 GCF_011100685.1 Canis lupus familiaris
GATCTGGCCTCATCGATGGTGATTCTGATCCCTACCTCGGCATTACCGGGACATGGTTCCACTGCATGGCCTGCAGGTGTGCCTCACCTGGACCTGATAACTCTAGACCCCACCGGGCATCATCAGGACATGGTTCCTCGGCATGGCCTGCAGGTTTGCCTCACTTGGACCTAGTGAGTGGGGTTTTCACCTGAGACTCACCCATGCCTGGTGACACAGGTCCCAACGTGGGCCTCACGTGGACCTGGTGAATCTGGTCCTTCCCTTGTCCTCACCCGGAACTGGTATCTCTGGTCATCACCTGGGAATCACCTGGACATTGTGATTCTGGTCCCCATTGGGCCTCATCCAGTCCTGGTGACTTTTTCCCACCTGGACCTGATTGCTGTGTACTCCTTATGGCCCTCACCTGGAACTAGTGACTCTGATCCTAACTGGGCCTCACCCAGATCTGGTGACTATGGTCCTCACCTATGGACCATTATGACCTGGATACTCTGTTCCACACCTGAGCCTCACCTGGACATGATGACTCTGGATCCCCTCTGGGCCTCAGCCTGACATGGTGACTCTGGTCCCCATCTGGATGTCACCTAGACCAGGTGAATCTGGTACCCCTCCAAGCCTCAACTAGACCTGGTGACTCTGGTCCTCAACTTGGCCACCGGGACCTAGTGAATATGCTCCCCACCTGCACCTCATCGGGAGCTGGTAACTCTGGTTCTACCTGGGCATCATCGGGACATTGTTACTATTCCACACTGGGACTGACCTGATCCTGGTAACTCTGGTCCTGACTTTGGCCTCTTCTGTACCAGGTGACTCTGGCTCCACCTGGTCCTCACCTGTAACTGGTGATTGTCGTTCCCACATGGACATGATGTGGACCTGGAGGCTGCAGTGTTTCTAGCTTCTCATGTACCTCGTGACTCTGGTCCCCACCAGGGCCTCACCGGGACCTGGTGAGTGTGGTTGCCACCTGCACTCACCTGGACCTGGTGATTCTGGCCTGGACCTGAGACTACCCTGGATCTGGTGACTGTGGTCTCCACCTGGGCTTCACCTGGATTGGGGACTCCGGTCCCCATCTGGGCGTCACCTGGCCCTGTTGACCATGGTACTCAACTGGGCAAAATTGGGACCTGGTGACTGTGTTCCACACCTGGACCTCAACTGGACAGGCGACTCTGGTCCCCCTCTGGGTCTCACCGTGCCATGGTGACTGTGAATCCAACTTTGGCCTGACTTGGACCTGCTGACCCTGGTTCCCACCTGCGACTGACGTCGTACTGTTGACTCTGGTACTTTCAAGGGCCTCCCCTGGACCTGGTGATCCTGGTCCCCACCTGGGCCTCACCTGGACGTGGTAACTTTTGTCACCACTGGTTACTCACCTAGACCTGGTTACTGTGTTCCACACCTGAGCCTCAAGTAGACCTGTTGACCATGGTCCCCAAGCCGTCTCACATGGACCTGTTGCCTCTGATCCCCACCGGGGCCTCTCGTGTACCTGGTAACTCTGGTCCTCACCTGGGCATCATTGGTCCTGGTGACTCTGTTCCATACCTGAGGCTCCCCTGGACATGATGTCTCTGGAACCTCTCTGGCTATCAACCTGACCTGGTGACTCTGGTCCCCATATGGATGTCACCTGGACCAGGGGATTATGGTACCCTCTGGGCCTCAACCAGGTCTGGTGACTCTGGTCCTCAAATGGGCCTCACCTGGACCTAGTGAATATGCTCCGTCTGGGCCTCATTTGGACCTGGTGACTCTGGTCCCTACCTGGGCATCATCGGGACATGGTTCCACTGCATGACTGCAGGTTGGCCTCACCTGGACCTGGTAACTCTGGTCCCTACCTGCATTATCGGGACATGGTTCCACTGCATGCCTGTAGGTTGGCCTCACCTGGACCTGGTAACTCTCGTGCCTACCTGAGCATCTTTGGGACCTGTTTCCTCTGCATGGCCTGCAGGTTGGCCTCACCTGGAACTGGTGAGTGGGTTTGTCACCTGGGCCTCACCCTTGCCTAGTGACACAGGTCCCCACGTGGGCCTCACTTGGACCTGGTGAATCTGGTCCTTACCTGGTGGTTACCCGGAACTGGTAACTCTGGTCACCACATGGGAATCACCTGGGCCTGGTGAATCTGGTCCCCATCTGGGCCTCACCCAGTCCTGTTGACTTTCTTCCCCACCTGGACCTGATTGCTGTGGACTCCTTCTTGGCTAACCTGGAACTGCTGACTCTGATGCTAACTGGGCCTCACCCAGATCTGGTGACTCTGGTCCTCACCTGTGGACCATTATGACCTGGATACTCTGTTCCACACCTGAGCCTCACCTGGATATGTTGACTCTGGATCCCCTCTGGGCCTCAGCCTGACTTGGGGACTCTGGACCCCATCTGGATGTCACCAGACCAGGTAAATCTGGTACCCCTCTAGGCTCACCTAGACCTGGTGACTCAGGTCCTCAACTGGGCCTCAACGGGACCTAGTGAACATGCTCCCCACCTGCGCCACATCTGGGCCTGGTGACTCTGGTTCTACCTTGGCATCATCGGGACATGGTTACTCTATTCCCACTTGGAGTGACCTGATCCTGGTAACTCTGGTTCTGACTTTGGCCTCTTCTGTTCCAGGTGAGTCTGGCTCCACCTGGGCCTCACCTGTAACTGGTGACTCTGATCCTAAGCATGGCCTCACCTGACCTGGTGACTGTGGTTCCCATCGGGACCTCACCTGGACCTCATGTCTCTGGTCCCACTTAGGCCTCACCAGGATCTGGTGTCTCTGCCACCCACCTGGGTAGCATCAGGATATGGTTACACTGTTCACTAACAGGCCCAGCAGGACCTATTAACTCTGGTCTTCACCTGGGCCACACCTGGACATGGTGACACTTTTTCCCACGTGGGTCTCACCTGGACATGGTGAGCCGGATCCCCACCTGGTCCTCACCTTAAACTGGTGATTCTCTTTCCCACATGGAGATCATTTGGACCTGTTGGCTGCAGTGTTTCTAGCATCTTTTTTTTAATTTTTATTTATTTATGATAGTCACAGAGAGAGAGAGAGGCAGAGACACAAGCAGAGGGAGAAGCAGGCTCCATGCACCGGGAGCCCGAGGTGGGATTCGATCCCCGGTCTCCAGGATCGCGCCCTGGGCCAAAGGCAGGCGCCAAACCGCTGCGCCACCAAGGGATGCCATGTGTTTCTAGCTTCTCATGTACCTCGTGACTCGGGTCCCCACCAGTGCCTCACCGGACCTGGTGAGTTTGGTTGCCACCTGCACCACACCTGGACCTGGTGATTCTGGTCTGCACCTGACACTACCCTGGATCTCGTGACTGTGGTCCCCACCTGGGCTTCACCTGGATTTCGGGACTCCGGTCCCCACCTCGGTCTCACCTGGTCCTGGGACCATGGTCCTCAACTGGACAAAATTGGGACCTGGAAACTGTGTTCCACAACTGGACTTCACCTGGACCATGTGACTATGCTCCCCCTCTGGGTCTCACCGTGTCCTAGTGACTGTGAATTCCACTTTGGCTTGACTTGGACCTGCTGACCCTGGTGGCCACCTGCGCCAGAACTCGAACTGTTGACTCTGGTTCTTTCAAGGGCCTCCCCTGTACCTGGTGATCCTGGTCCCACCTGGGCCTCACCTGGTCGTGGTGACCCTTGTAACCACGGGGGACTCACCTGGACCTGCTTACTGTGTTCCACATCTGGGTCTCAAGTGCACCTGTTGATCATGGTCCCCAAGCCGTCGTCACATGGACCTGTTGCCTCTGATCCCACCGGATCCTCACGTGTACCTGGTAACTCTGGTCCTCACCTGGGCCTCATCTGCACCTAGTGACTCTGGTCCCCACCTGGGCTTCACCTGGATCTGGAGACTCTGGTCCCCACCTGGACTTTACCTGGACCTGGTGACTGTGGTCCCACCCGGGCCTCTACTGGATGAGGTGACTGGTTCCCACAGGGACCTCACCTGGACCTGGTGACTCAGGTCCTCATATGGGCATCATGGTACCTGGTTTCTCAGTTCCACATCGGGGCCTCACCTGGACCTAGTGATTCTCGTCCCCTCTGGGCCTCAACCTGACGTGGTGACTCTGGTCACCCCTGGATATCACCAGAACCGGGTGACTCTGGTCCCCTCTGGGACTCTCCCGGAGCTGGGGACACTGGTCCTCAGCTGGGCCTCAACAGGACCTGGTGAATCTACTCCTCACTTAGGCCTCGTCTGGACCTTGTGACTCTTTCCCACCTGGCATCAATGGGACATGGTTACACTGTTGCCCACCTGGGCCTCTCCTGGACATGATAACTTTGCTCCACACTTTGGCCTTAACTGGTCCTGATGAATCTTGTCCCCCACCTAGACCTCAATCTGGACCTGGTGAGTGTGGTCCCCACCTGGGTGTCACCTGGACCTGGTGACTCTCGTTCCCACTTGAAACACACCTGGCCCTGTTGACTGTGGTGGTCTTGTAGACTCACATTTACTTGTGACTCCGGTCCCCACTAGGGCCTCACCTGGATCTGGTGACTCTAACCTGCAGGTTGGCCTCACCTGGACCTGGTGAGTCGGGTTGCCACATGGGCCTCACCCATACGTGTTGACTCAGGTCCACACGTGGGCTTCTTGGACCTGGTGAATCTGGTCATTACCTGGTCCTCTCCCAGACTCGGGGACTCTGGTCAACACCTGGGCCTCACCTAGATCTGGTGAATCTGGTCCCCATCTGGGTCTCACCCAGTCCTGGTGACTTTGTTCCCCACCTGGACCTGATTGCTGTGGACTCTTTCTTGGCCTCACCTGGAACTGGTGACTCTGATCTATCTGCGCGTCACCCAGACCTGGTGACTCTGGTCCTCATCTGGGCATCATTGGTACATGGTGACTCTGTTCTACACCTGAGCCTCACCTGGACATGATGACTCTGGAACCTCTCTGAGCCTTACCCTTCTCTGGTGACACTGGTCCCCATCTGGATGTCACCTGGAACAGGGGATTCTTCGTATCCCTCTAGGCCCTCAACCAGATCTGGTGACTCTGGTCCTCAACTGGGCCTCACCTGGACCTAGTGAATATGCTCCATGTGGTGCCTCATTTGGACCTGGTGACTCTGGTCCCTACCTGGGCATCATAGGGATATGGTTCCACTGCATGGCCTGCAGGTTTGGCCTCACTTGGGCCTGGTAACTCTGTCCCTACCTGGGCAACATCGGGACACGGTTTCCTCTCCTATCGCCTGCAGGTTGGCCTCACCTGGACTGGTGAGTGGGGTTGCCAATTGTGCCTCACCCATACATGGTCACACAGGTTCCCCAAGTGGGCCTCAATTGTGACTGGTGAATCTGGTCCTTATCTGTCCTTACCCAGAACGGTAACTCTGGTCACCACTTGGGAATCACCTGGGCCGGTTGTGAAACTGGTCGCCTTCTTGGCCTCACCTGGAACTGGTGACTCTGATCCTATCTGCGCGTCACCCAGACCTGGTGAATCTGGTCCTCAACTGGGCATCATTGATACATGGTGACTCTGTTCCACACCTGAGCCTCACATGGACATGATGACTCTGGAACCTCTCTGGGCCTCACCCTGACCTGGTGACTCTGGTCCCCATCTCGATGTCACCTGAACCAGGTGATTCTGGTACCCTTATAGGGCTCAAACAGATCTGGTGACTCTGGTCCTCAACCGGGCCTCACCTAGACCTAGTGAATATGCTCCATCTGGGCCTCATTTGGACATGGTGATTCTGATCCCTACCTCGGCATTACCGGGACATGGTTCCACTGAATGGCCTGCAAGTGTGCCTCACCTGGACCTGATAAGTCTAGACCCCTCTGGGCATCATCAGGGTATGGATCCTCGGCATGGCCTGCAGGTTGGCCTCACTTGGACCTAGTGAGTGGGGTTGTCACCTGAGACTCACCCATGCCTGGTGACACAGGTCCCAACGTGGGCCTCACGTGGACCTGGTGAATCTGGTCCTTCCCTTGTCCTCACCCGGAACTTGTAACTCTGGTCATCACCTGGGAATCACCTGGACATTGTGATTCTGGTCCCCATTGGGCCTCATCCAGTCCAGGTGACTTTGTTCCCACTTGGACCTGATTGCTGTGTACATCCTTTTTAGCCCTCACTTGGAACTAGTGACTCTGATCCTGGGCCTCACCAGATCTGGTGACTCTGGTCCTCACCTGTGGACCATTATGACCTGGATATACTCTGTTCCAACGTGAGCCTCACCTGGACATGATGACTCTGGATCCCTTCTGGGCCTCAGCCTGACATGGTGACTCTGGTCCCCATCTGGATGTCACCTAGACCAGGTGAATCTGGTACCCCTCCAAGCCTCAAACTAGACCTGGTGACTCGGTCCTCAACTTGGCCTAACCGGAACCTAGTGAATATGATCCCACCTGCAACTCCTCTGGACCTGGTAACTCTGGTTCTACCTGGGCATCATCGGGACATGGTTACTCTGTTCCACACTGGGACTGACCTGATCCTGGTAACTCTGGTACTGGACTTTGGCCTCTTCTGTACCAGGTGACTCTGGCTCCACATGGGCCTCACCTGTAACTGGTGACTCTGATTCTAAGCATGGCCTCACCTGACCTGGTGACTGTGGTTCCATCGGGATCTTACCTTGGGCCTCGTGTCTCTGGTCCCACCTGGGCCACACCAGGACCTGGTGTCTCTGGTACCCACCTGAGTAGCATCAGGATATGGTTACATTGTTCACTAATAGTGACCAAGCCAGACCTATTAACTCCGGTCTTCACCTGGGCCACACCTGGACATGGTGACACTGGTTCCCATCTGGGTCTCACCTGGACATGGTGAGTCGGATCCCCACCTTGTCCTCACCTGTACCTGGTGATTCTCATTCCAGCATGGACATCATGTTCACCTGGTGGCTGCAGTGTTTCTAGCTTCTCATGTACCTAGTGACTCTGGTCCCCACCAGGGCCTCACCGGGACCTGGTGAGTGTGGTTGCCACCTGCACCTCACCTGGACCTGGTGATTCTGGTCTGCACCTGAGACTACCCTGGATCTGGTGACTGTGGTTCCCTCCTGGGCTTCACCTGGATTTGGGGACTCTGGTCCCCATCTGGGCCTCACCTGGCCCTGTTGACCATGGTCCCCAACTGGGCAAAATTGGGACCCTGTGACTGTGTTCCACAACTGGACCTCACCTGGAACAGGGTGACTCTGGTCCCCCTCTGGGTCTCACCGCGCCCTAGTGACTGTGAACCCCACTTTGGCCTTGGCTACGACCTGCTGACCCTTGGTTGCCAACTGCGCCTGACCTCGAACTGTTGACTCTGGTTCTTTCAAGGGCCTCCCCTGTACCTGGTGATCCTGGTGCCCACCTGGGTCTCTCCTGGACGTGGTGACTCTTGTCACCACCGGGGACTCACCTGGACCTGCTTACTGTGTTCCACACCTGGGCCTCAAGTACACCTCTTGACCATGGTCCCCAAGCCCGCCTAACATGGACCTGTTGCCTCTGATCCCCACCGGGGCCTTCACGTGTACCTGGTAACTCTGGTCCTCACCTGGGCCTCATCTGCACCTAGAGACTCTGGTCCTCACCTGGACTTCATCTGGATCTGGTGACTCTGATCCCCACCTGGACTTTACCTGGATCTGGTGACTCTGGTCCCCAGCTGGACCTCTCCTGGACCTGGTGACTCTCTTTCCAACATGGATCTCAACTGGATCTGGTCACTCTGGTCCTCAGTTTGGTCTCACCTGGACCTGGTGTCTCTCGTCCTCACTTTGACCTAACTCAGAACTGCTGAATCTTGCCCCACCGAGGCCGCACCCAGACCTGGTGACTCTTGTCCCCAGCTATACCTCAATTCGACCTGATGAATCTGGTCCTCACGTGGGCCTCACATGGACCTGGGACTCAGCTGGATCGAGTGGCTCTGGTTCCCACAGGGGCTCACCTGATACTGGTGACTGTGGTTCTTATTCTATGCCTCCCCAGGACCCTAGTGATTCTGTTCCCCATCTGGGCTTGCATGGCCCTAGTGACTCTGGTCCTCACCCAGGCATCATTGGGACCTGGATACTCTATTCCACACCTGGGCCTCACTTTGACCAGGGACCTCTGGTCCCATTCTGTGCCTCAAACTAAACTGGTTACTCTGGTTCCCCCTCTGGGCCTCACCCTTACCTGGTGACTCTGGTCACCCCTTGGGCTTCACTTGGGCCTGGTGAATCTGGCCCTTAGCTGGTCCACACCTGGATGTGGTGACTGGTTCCCACATGGACCTCACCTGGACCTGGTGAATCCTGTTGCCACCTGCGCCTCACCTGGACCTTGTGACTCTGGTCCCTCCTGGACCTCACCTGGATCTGGTGGCTCTGGTTCCCATATGGGGCTCTATTGGACCTGGTTCCTGTGGTCTCCTATGGCCACACCTGGAACACAATGACTCTGATCCATATTTGTGTCTCTCCTGGAACTTGACTCATGTCCTTATCTGGGCATCATTGGGACCTGGATACTCTCTTATATACCTGGGGCCTCACCATGGAACTGGATGACTGTGGTCCCACCTGGGCCTCACCTGGACGAGGGTGACTGGTTCCCACAGGGACCATCACCTGGACCTGGTGACTCAGGTCCTCATATGGCATCATGGAACCTGGATTCTCAGTTCCACATCGGGGCCTCAACCTGAACCTAGTGATTCTCGTCCACCCTCTGGGCCTCACCCTGAAGTGCTGACTCTGGTCCCCACCTACATATCACCAGAACCGGGTGACTCTGGTCCCCCTCTGGGACTCACCCGAGCTTGGGGACACTGGTCCTCAATGCTGAGCCTCCACAGTACCTTGTTGAATTCTACTCCTCACTTAGGCCTCGTCTGCACCTTGTGAGTCTTTTCCCACCTGGCACCAATGGGACATGGTAACTCTGTTCCCCACCTGGGCCTCACCTGGACATGATACCTTGGCTCCACACTTTGGCCTCAACTGTCCTGATGACACTGTTCCCCCCCACCTAGGCCTCAATCTGGACATGGTGACTGTCGCCACCTGGGTCTCACCTGGACCTAGTGACTCTCATTCCCTCATGACCCACACCTGGACCTGGTGACTGTGGTGTTCTTGTAGACTCACATTACCTGGTGACTCCGGTCCCCACTAGGGCCTCAACTGGATCTGGTGACTCTGGCCTGCAGGATGGCCCCCACCTGGACATGGTGAGTGGGCTGGCCACTCCATTCCTGGTGACTCAGGTCCCCAGGTGGACCCTCTTGGACCTGGTGAATCTGGTCCTTACCTGGTCCTTCCCGGAACTGGTAACTCTGGTCACCACTTGGGCCTCACCTGGACCTGGTGAATCTGGTACCCCATCTAGTCCTCACCCAGTCCTGGTGACTTTGTTCCCCACCATGGACATGATTGCTGTGGACTCTTTCTTGGCCTCACCTGGAACTGGTGACTCTGATCCTATCTGCGTGTCACCTAGACGTGGTGACTCTGGTCCTCAACCTGGACATGATTGGTAACTGGTGACGATGTTTCCACACGCTGACCCTGCAACCTGGCACGAATGACTATGGAACCACTCGGGGCCTCACCCTAACCTGCTGACTCTGGTCTCCATCTGGATGCCACTTGGACCAGGTGATTCTGGTACCCCCCCTCTAGTCCTCAACGATATCTGGTGCCTCTGGTCCTGAACTGGGCCTCACCTGGACCTAGGAATATGCTCTATCTGGGCCTTACCTGGACCTGGTAATGTCTGGTTTCCTACCTGGCATCATCGGGAAATGGTTCCACTGCATGGCTGCAGGTTGGCCTCACCTGGACCTGGTAAATCCAGTCCTACCCTGGGCAGCATCCTGACCAACCGTTCCTCTGCATGGCCTGCAGGTTGGCCTCACCTGGACCGGGTGAGTGGGGTTGCCACCTGTGCCTCACCCATACCTGGTGACACAGGTCCCCACGTGGGCCTCACTTGGACCTGGTGAATATGGTCCTTACTTGGTCCTCACCCGGAACTGGTAACTCTGGTCATCATCAGGGAATCTCCTGGACCTTGTGAATCTGGTCCCCATCTGGGACCTCACCCAGTCCCTGGTGACTTTGTTCCCCACCTGGACCTGATTGCTGTGAAATCCTTATTGTCCTCACCTGGAACTGTTGCCTCTGATCCTAACTGGCCTCACCCAGATCTGGTGACTCTGGTCCTCACCTTGGACCATTATGACCTGGATACTCTGTTCCACACCTGAACCTCACCTGGTGATGATGACTCTGGATCCCCTCTGGGCCTCAGCCTGACATGGTGACTCTGGTCCCCATCTGGATATCACCAATACCAGGTGAATCTGGTACCCCTCTATGCCTCAATTAGACCTGGTGATTCTGGTCCTCAACTGGGCCTCAACGGGACCTAGTGTAAATGCTCCCCACCTGCGCCTCATCTGGACCTGGTGACTCTGGTTCTACCTGGGCATCATCGGGACATGGTTTACTTTATTCCCCGCTGGGACTGACCTGATCCTGGTAACTCTAGTCCTGACTTTGACCTCTTCTGTACCAGGTGACTCTGACTCAACCTGGGCCTCACCTGTAACTGGTGACTCTGACCTAAGCATGGCCTCACCTGATCTGGTACTGTGGTTCCCATCGGGACCTCACCTGAACCTCATGTCTCTTGTCCCACCTGGGCTTCACCAGGCCCCTGGTGTCTCTGGTCCCCACCTGGGTAGCATCAGGAATATGGTTACACTGTTCACTAACAGTGACCCCACCCGGACCTATTAACTGTGGTCTTCACACTGGGGAACACCTGGACATGGTGACACTGGTTCCCACATGGGTCTCACCTGGACATGGTGAGTCCTGATCCCCAACTGTGCCTCAATGTAACTGGTGATTCTCGTTCCCACATGGACATCATGTGGACCTGGTGGCTGCAGTGTTTCTAGCTTCTCATGCACCTCGTGGCTCTGGTCCCCCACAGGGCCTCACCGGGACCTGGTGAGTGTGGGTTGCCACCTGCACCTCACCTGGACTTTGCTGATTCATGTCTGCCCCTGAGTACTACCCTGGATCTGGTGACTGTGGTCCCCACCTGGGCTTCAATGGATTTGGGGACTCCGGTCCCCATCTGGGCCTCATCTGGCCCTGATGACCATGGTCCTCAACTGGGCACAATTGGACCCGGTGACTGTGTTCCACAACTGGACCTCACCTGCACCATGTGACTCTGGGTCCCCCTCTGGGTCTCCACCAGTGCCCTAGTGACTGTGAATCCAACTTTGGCCTGACTTGGAACTGCTGGACGGCTGGTTGCACCTGCGCCTGACCTCGAATATGGTTGACTCTGGTTCGTTCAAGGGCTTACCCCTGTACCTGGTGATCCTGGTCCCCACCTGGGCCTCACCTGGTTGTGGTGACTCTTGTCACCACCGGGGACTCACCTGGACCTGCTTACCTTGTTCCACATCTGGGCCACAAGTAGATTGTTGAACCCTGGTCTCCAAGCCGGCCTCACATGGACCTGTTGCCTCTGATCCCCACCGGGGCCTCACGTGTACCGGGTATCTCGGGTCCTAACCAGGGCCTCATCTGGACCCTGAGACTCTGGTCCCCACCTGGGCTTCACCTGATTCTGGTGACTCGGTCCCCACCTGGACTTCACCTGGATCTGGTGACTCTGGTCCCAACTGGACCTCTCCTGGACCTGGTGACTCTCTTTCCAACATGGACCTCACCTGGATCTGGTGCCTCTGGTCCTCATTTCGCCTCTCTGGACCTGGTGTCTCTCATCCCCACTTTCACCTAACTCAGAACTGCTGAATCATGCCCCACCTAGGCCGTACCCAGACCTGGTGACTCTTGTCCCCAGCTATGCCTCAATTCGAACCTGATGAATCTTGTCCTCACGTGGGCCTCACATGGACGTGGGACTCAGCTGGATTGAGTGGCTCTGGTTCCCACAAGGGCTCACCTGATTCTGGTGACTCTGGTCTTATTCTATGCCTCACCAGGACCTAGTGATTCTGTTCCCCATCTGCGCCTGCATGACCCTAGTGACTCTGGTCCTCACCCAGGCATCATTGGGATCTGGATAATCTATTCCACACCAGGGTGTCACTCTGACCAGGGACCTCTGGTCCCATTCTGTTCCTCAACTAAACTGGTTACTCTGGTTATCCCTCTGGGCCTCACCCTTACCTGGTGACTCTGGTCACCCCTTGGGCTTCACTTGGGGACTGGTGAATCTGGTCCTTAGCTGGTCCACACCTGGATCTGGTGACAGGTCGCCACCTGGGGCTCACCTGGACTTGGTGAATCCTGTTGCCACCTGCCCTCACCTGGACCTTGTGACTGTGGTCCCACCTGGACCTCACCTGGATCTGGTGGCTCTGGTTCCCATATGGCGCTCTCCTGGTCCTGGTTCCTGTGGTCTCCTTCTGGCCTCACCGTAGAACACAATGACTCTGATCCATATTTGGGCCTCTCCTGGACCTGTGGACTCTGGTCCTTACCTGGGCATCATTGGGACCTGGATACTCTTATATAACTTGGCCTCACCTGGACCTGGTGAGTGTGGTCCCACCTGGGCCTCACCTGGACGAGGGTAACTGGTTCCCCAGGGACCTCACCTGGACCTGGTGACTCAGGTCCTCATATGGGCATCATTGGACCTGGTTTCTCAGGTCCACATTGGGGCCTCACCTGGACCTAGGATTCTCGTCCCCCTCTGGGCCTCACCCCTGACGTGGTGACTCTGGGTCCCCACCTGGATATCACCAGAACCGGGTGACTCTGGTCCCCCTCTGGGACTCACCCAGACCTGGTGACTCTGGTCCTCATCTGGGCCTCACCTGGACCTAGTGAATATTCTCCCCACCTGCGCCTCGATGGACCTGGTGACTCTGGTTCTACCTGTGCATCATTGGGACATGGTTACTGTATTACCCACAGGGACTGACCTGATCTGGTAACTCTGGTACTGACTTTGCCTCTTCTGTACCAGGAGACTCTGGCTCGACCTGGGCCTCACCTGTACCTGGTGACTCTGATCCTAAGCATGGCCTCACCTGACCTGGTGACTGTGGTTCCCATCGGGACCTCACCTGGACCTCATGTCTCCGGTTACACCTGGACCTCACCAGGACCTGGTGTCTCTGGTACCCACCTAGGTAGCATCAGGATATGGTTACACTGTTCACTAATAGTGACCCAGCCAGACCTATTAACTCTGGTCTTCACCCTGGGCCACACCTGGACATGGTGCCACTGGTTCGAACCTGGGTCTCACCTGGAAATGGTGAGTCAGATCCCCACCTGGTCCTCACGTGTAACTGGTGATTCTCATTCCAGCATGGACATCACGTGGACCTGGTGGCTGCAGTGTTTCTAGCTTCTCATGTACCTCGTGACTCTGGTCCCCACCAGGGCTTCACCGGGACCTGGTGAGTGTGGTTGCCACCTGCACCTCACCTGGACCTGGTGATTCTGGTCTGCACCTGAGACTACCCTGGATCTGGTGACTGTGGTTCCCCTCCTGGGCTTCACCTGGATTTGGGGACTCCGGTCCCCATACTGGGCCTCACCTGGCCCTGTTGACCATGGTCCTCAACTGGGCAAATTGGGACCCTGTGACTGTGTTCCACAACTGGACCTCACCTGGACAGGTGACTCTGGTCCCTCTCTGGATCTCACCGTTGCCCTAGTGACTGTGAACCCCACTTTGGCCTGGCTTCGACCTGCTGACCCCTGGTTGCCACCTGCGCCTGACCTCGAACTGTTGATTCTGGTTCTTTCAAGGGCCTCCCCTGTACCTGGTGATCCTGGTGCCCACCTGGTCCTCAACCTTGACGTGGTGACCTTTGTCACCACCGGGGACTCACCTGGACCTGCTTACTGTGTTCCACACACCTGGACCTCAAGTACACACTCTTGACCATTGTCCCCAAGCCCGACTAACATGGACCTGTTGCCTCTGATCCCCACCGGGCCTCACGTGTACCTGGTAACTCTGGGCCTCACCTGGGCCTTATCTGCCCTAGAGACTCTGGTCCCACCTGGACTTCACCTGGATGGGTATTGCGTCCCCAGCCTGGATTTTACCTGGATCTGGTGACTCTGGTCCCCACCTGTATATCACCAGAACCGGGTGACACAACCGAGTTGGGGACACTGGTCCTCAGCTGGGCCTCAACAGGACCTGGTGAATCTACTCCAAACTTAGGCTTTCGTCTGGACATTGACTCTTTTTCCCACCTGGCATCAATGGGACATGGTTTACTCTGTTCCCCACCTGGCCTCACCTGGACATGATAACTTGCTGCACACTTTGGCCTCAACTGGTCCTGATGACTCTCGTCCCCAACCTAGCCTCAATCTGGACCTGGTGACTGTCGTCCCCCAACTGGGTCTCAGCTGGACCTGGCGACTCCCGTTCCCACATGAACCAATACTGGACATGGTGACTGTGGTGTTCTTGTAGACTCACATTTACCTGGTGACTCCCGTCCCCACTAGGGCCTCACGTGGATCTGGTGACTCTGGCCTGCAGGTTGGCCTCACCTGGACCTGGTGAGGTGTGGTTGCCACCTGGGCCTCACCCATACCTGGTGACTCAGTTCCCCACGTGGGTCATGTGGACCTGGTGAATTTGGTCCTTACCTGGTCCTCTCCCGGACCCGGGGACTCTGGTCACAACCTGGGCCTCAGCTGGACCTGGTGAATCTGGTCCCCTTCTGGGTCTCACACAGTCCTGGTGACTTTGTTCCCCACCTGGACCTGATTGCTGTGGACTCTTTCTTGGCCTCACCTGGAACTGGTGACTCTGGTCCCTATCTGGATGTACCTGGACCAGGGGATTCTGGTACCCCTCTGGGCCTCTAACCAGATCTGGTGACTCTGGTCCTCAAATGGGCCTCACCTGGACCTAGTGAATATGCTCCATCTGGGCCTCATTTGGACCTGGTAATCTGGTGCCTACTGGGCATCATCGGGACATGGTTGCACATGCATGGCTGCAGGTTGGCCTCTACCTGGACCTGGTAAATCCTGGTCCCTACCTGGGCATCATCGGGACACGGTTCCTCTGCATGGCTGCAGGTTGGCCTCACCTGGACCTGGTGAGTGGGGTTGCCACCTGTGCCTCACCCATACCTGGTGACACAGGTCCCCACGTGGGCCTCACTTGGACCTGGTGAATATGGTCCTTACTTGGTCCTCACCCGGAACTGGTAACTCTGGTCACCATCCAGGGAATCCCTGGACCTTGTGAATCTGGTCACCATCTGGGCCTCACCCAGTCCTGGTGACTTTGTTCTCCACCTGGACCTGATTGCTGTGAATCCTTCTTGTCCTCACCTGCACTGGTGACTCTGATCCTAACTGGCCTCACCCAGATCTGGTGACTCTGGTCCTCACCTGTGGACCATTATGACCTGGGATACTCTGTTCCACACCTGAGCCTCACCTGGTACATGATGACTCTGGATCCCCTCTGGGCCTCAGCCTGACATGGTGACTCTGGTCCCCATCTGGATGATCACCAATACCAGGTGAATCTGGTACCCCTCTATGCCTGAACTACACCTAGTGACTCTGGTCATCATCTGGGCCTCACCTGGACCTAGTGAATATTCTCCCCACCTGCGCCTCGATGGACCTGGTGACTCTGGTTCTACCTGGGCATCATTGGGACATGGTTACTGTATTACCCACTGGGACTCACCTGATCCTGGTAACTCTGGCCCTGACTTTGGCCTCTTCTGTAAGAGGTGACTCTGTGTCCACCTGGGCCTCACCTGTACCTTGTGACTCTGATCCTAAGCATGGCCTCACCTGACCTGGTGACTGTGGTTCCCATCGGGACCTCACCTGGACCTCATGTCTCCAGTTACACCTGGTCCTCACCAGGACTGGTGTCTCTGGTACCCACCTGGTAGCATCACGATATGGTTACACTGTTCACTAACACTCATCCAGCCGGACCTAATAACTCTGGTCTTCACCTGGGGCACACCAGGACATGGTGACACTGGTTTTCATCTGGGTCTCACCTGGACATGGTGAGTCGGATCCCCACCTGGTCCTCACCTGTAACTGGTGATCCTCGTTCCCACATGGACATCATGTGGACCTGGTGGCTGCAGTGTTCAAGCTTCTCATGTACCTCGTGTCTCTGGTCCCCACCGGGGCCTCACCGGGACCGGGTGAGTGTGGTTGCCACCTGCACCTCACCTGGACCTGGTGATTCTGGTCTGCACCCTGAGACTACCCTGGATCTGGTGCCTGTGGTCCCACCTTGGCTTCACCTGGATTTGGGGACTTCCGGTCCCCATATGGGCCTCACCTGGCCCTGTTGACCATGGTCCTCAACTGTGCAAAATTGGTAACCGGAGACTGTGTTCCACAACTGGACCTCACCTGGACCAGGTGACACTGGTCCCACTCTGGGTCTCACCGTGCCCTAGTGACTGTGAACCCCACTTTGGCCTGACTTGGACCTGCTGACCCTGGTTGCCACCTGGCGCCTGACCTCGAACTGTTGACTCTGGTTCTTTCAAAGGGCCTTCCCTGGACCTGGTGATCCTGGTCGGACCTGGGCCACACCTGGACGTGGTGACTCCTGTCACCAATGGGTAGTCACCTGGACCTGCTTACTGGTTCCACACCTGAGCCTCAAGTAGACCTGTTGACCATGGTCCCCAAGCCGGCCTCACATGGACCTGTTGCCTCTGATCCCCACCGGGTCCTCACGTGTACCTGTAACTCTGGTCCTCACCTGGGACAGATCTGGACCTAGTGACTCTGGTCCCCATCTGGGCTTCACATGGATCTGGTGACTCTGGTCCCCACCTGGACTTTACCTGGATCTGGGTGACTCTGGACTCCACCTGGACCTCTCCTGGACCTCGTGACTCCTCTTTCCAACATGGACCTCACCTGGATCTGGTGACTCTGGTCCTCAGTTTGGACTCACCTGGACCTGGTATCTCTCGTCCCCACTTGGACCTAACTCAGAACTGCTGAATCTTGCCCCACCTAGGCCGCACCCAGACCTGGTGACCCTTGTCCCCAGCTATGCCTGAATACGCCCTGATGAATCTGGTCCTCACGTGGGCCTCACCTGGTCCTGGGACTCAGCTGGATAGAGTGGCTCTGGTTCCCACAAGGGGCTCACCTGATACTGCTGAATGTGGTCTTATTCTATGCCTCAATAGGACCTAGTGATTCTGTTCCCCATCTGCGCCTGCATGGCCCTAGTGACTCTGGTCCTCACCCCAGGCGTCATTGGGACCTGGATACTCTATTCCACACCGGGCCTCACTTTGACCAGGGACCTCTGGTCCCATTCTGGGCCTCAAACTAAAACTGGTTACTCTGGTTCCCCCTCTGGCCCTCACCCTGACCTGGTGACTCTGGTCACCCGTTGGGCTTCACTTGGGCCTGGAGAATCTGGTCCTTTATCTGTTCCGCACCTGGATCTGGTGACTGGTCGCGACCTTGGCCTCACCTGGACTTGGTGAATTCTGTTGCCACCTGCGCCTCACCTGGACCTTGCGACTGTGGTCCCACCTGGACCTCACCTGGATCTCTTGGCTCTGGTTCCCATATGGGGCTTTCCTTGACTTGGTTCCTGTGGTCTCCATCTTGCCTCACATGGAACACAATGACTCTGATCCATATTTGGGCCTTTCCTGGACCTGTTGACTCAGGTCCTTACCTGGGCATTATTGGGACGTGGATACTCTCTTATATAACTCGGGCCTCACCTGGACCTGGTGACTGTTGTCCCACCTGTGCCTCACCTGGTCGAGGTGACTGGTTCCCACAAGGACCTCACATGGAACTGGTGACTCAGGTCCTCATATGGGCATCATGGGACCTGGTTTCTCAGTTCCACATCGGGGCCTCACCTGGACCTAGTGATTCTCGTCCCCCTCTGCGCGTCACCCTGACATGGTGACTGTGGTCCCCACCTGGATATCACCAGAACCGGGTGCCTCTGGTCCCCCTCTGGGACTCACCCGGAGCTGGGGACTCTGGTGCTCAATTGGGCCTCAACAGGACCTGGTGAATCTACTCCTCACTTAGGCCGCGTCTGGACCTTGTGACTCTTTTCCCACCTGGCATCAATGGGACATGTTTACTCTCTTCCCCACCTGGGCCTCACCTGGACATGATAACTTTGCTCCATACTTTGGCCTCAACTGGTCCTGAGGACTCTGGTCCCCCCACCTAGGCCTCAATCTGGTCCTGATGGACTGTGGTCCCCACCTGGGTCTCACCTGGACCTCGTGACTCTCGTTCCCACATGAACCACACCTGGCCCTGGTGACAGTGGTGTTCTGGTAGACTCACATTTACATGGTGACTCTGGTCCCGCTAGGGCCTCACGTCGATCTGGTGACTTTGGCCTGCAGGTTTGCCTCACCTGGTCCTGGTGAGTGGGGTTGCCACCTGGGCCTCATCCATACCTGGTGACTCAGGTCCCCACGTGGGCCTCTTGGACCTGGTGAATCTGGTCCTTACCTGGTCCTCTCCCAGACCCGGGGACTCTGGTCACCACCTGGGCCTCACCTGGACCTTGTCAATCTGGTCCTCATCTGGGCCTCACCCAGTCTTGGTGACTTTGTTCCCCACCGGGACCTGATTGCTGTGGACTCTTTCTTGGCCTCACCTGGACCTGGTGACTCTGATCCTATCTGCGTGTCACCCTGACCTGGTGACTCTGGTCCACACCTGGGCATCATTGGTACCTGGTGACTCTGTTCCACACCTGAGCCTCACCTGGACATGATGACTCTGGAACCTTTCTGTGTCTCACCCTGACCTGGTGACTCTGGTCCCCAACTGGATGTCATCTGGACCAGGTGATTCTGGTACCCCTCTAGGCCTCAACCTGATCTGGTGACTTGGTCCTCAACTGGGCCTCACCTGGACCTAGTGAATATGCTCCATCTGTGCCTCATTTGGACCTGGTGACTCTGGTCCGTACCTGGGCATCATAGGGACATGGTTCCATTGCATGGCCTGCAGGTTGGCCTCACCTGGAACTGGTAAATCTGGTTCCTACCTGGGCATCATCGGGACATGGTTCCATTGCATGGCCTGCAGGTTGGCCTCACCTGGACCTGGTAAATTTGGTTCCTACCTGGGCATCATCAGGACATGTTCCTCTGCATGGCCTGCAGGTTGGCCTCACCTGGACCTGAGAACTCTAGTCCCTACCTCGGCATCATCGGGACATGTTTCCTCTGCATGGCCTGCAGGTTGGCCTCACCTGGACCTGGTGAGAGGGGTTGTCATTTGGGCCTCACACATGCCTGGTGACACAGGGCCCCACGTGGGCCTCACTTGGACCTGGTGAATCTGGTCCTTACCTGGTCCTCACCCAGAACTCGTAACTCTGTTCACCACCTGGGAATCACCTGGACCTTGTGAATCTGGTCCCCATCTGGGCCTCACCCAGTCCTCGGGACTTTGTACCCCACCTGGACCTGATTGCTGTGGACACTTTCTTGGCCTCACCTGGAACTGGTGACTCTGATCCTATCTGCGGGTCACCCAGACCTGGTGACTCTGGTCCTCACCTGGGCATCATTGGTACCTGGTGACTCTGTTCCACACCTGAGCCTTACCTGGACATGATGACTCTGGAACCTTTCTGGGCCTCACCCTGACATGGTGACTCTGGTCCCCATCTGGATGTCACCTGGACCGGGTGATTCTGGTACCCCTCTAGGCCTCAACCAGATCTGGTGACTCTGGTCCTCAACTGGGCCTCCTGGGATCTAGTGATCATGCTCCCCACCTGCGCCCCATCTGGACCTGGTGACTCTGGTTCTACCTGGGCATCATCGGGACATGGTTACTCTATTCCCCTCTCGGACTGACCTGATCCTGGTAACTCTGGTCCCGACTTTGGCCTCTTCTGTACCAAGTGACTCTGGCTCCACCTCGGCCAGACCTGTAACTGGTGACTCTGATCCTAAGCATGGCCTCACCTGACCTGGTGACTGTGGTTCCCATCGGGACCTCACCTGGACCTCATGTGTCTGGTCCCACCTGGGCCTCACCAGGACCTGGTGTCTCTGGTACCCACCTGGGTAGCATCAGGATATGGTTACACTGTACACTAACATTGACCCAGCCGGACCTATCAACTCTGGTCTTCACCTGGGGCACTCCTGGACATGGTGACACTGGTTCCCACCTGGGTCTCACCTGGACATGGTGAGTCCGAAACCCACCTGGGCCTCACCTGTAACTGGTGATTCTCATTCCCACATGGACATCATGTGGACCTGGTGGCTGCAGTGTTTCTAGCTTCTCATGTACCTCGTGACTCTGGTCCCCACCAGGGCTTCACCGGGACCTGGTGAGTGTGGTTGCCACCTGCACCTCACCTGGACCTGCTGATTCTGGTCTGCACCTGAGGCAAACCTGGAGCTAGTGACTGTGGTCCCCACCTTGGCTTCACCTGGATTTGGGGACTCCAGTCCCCATCTGGGCCTCACCTGGCCCTGTTGAACCAGGTCCTCAACTGGGCAAAATTGGGACCCAGAGACTGTGTTCCACAACTGGACCTCACCTGGACCAAGTGACTCTAGTCCCCCTCTGGGTCTCACCGTGCCCTAGTGACTGTGAACCCCACTTTGGCCTGACTTGGACCTGCTGACCCTGGTTGCCACCTGCGCCTGACCTCGAACTGTTGACTCTGGTACTTTCAAGGGCCTCCACTGTACCTGGTGATCCTGATCCCCACTTGCGCCTTACCTGGACGTGGTGACTCTTCTCACCACCGGGACTCACCTGGACCTGGTTACTGTGTTCCACACCGGGGCCTCAAGTAGACCTGTTGATCATGGTCCCCAAGCTGGCCTCACATGGACCTGTTGCCTCTGATCCCCGCCGGGGAATCACGTGTACGAGGTAACTCTGGTCCTCACCTGGGCCTCATCTGGACCTAGTGACTCTGGTCCCCACCTGGGCTTCACCTGGATCTGGTGACTCTGGTCCCCACCTGGACTTCAACTGGATCTGGTGACTCTGGTCCCCTTCTAGACCTCTCCTGGACATGGTGACTCTCTTTCCAACATGGACCTCACCTGGATCTGGTGACTCTGGTACTCAGTTTGGCCTCACCTGGACCTGGTGTCTCTCGTCCCCACTTTGACCTAACTCAGAACTGCTGAATCTTGCCCCACCTAGGCCGCACCCAGACCTGGTGACTCTTGTCCCCAGCTATGCCTCAATTCGACCTGATGAATCTGGTCCTCACGTGGGCCTCACATGGACCTGGGACTCACCTGGATAGAGTGTCTCTGGTTCCCACAAGGGGCTCACATGATACTGTTGACTGTGGTCTTATTCTATGCCTCACCGGGACCTAGTGATTCTGTTCCCCATCTGGCCCTGCATGGCCCTAGTGACCTTGGTCCTCACCCAGGCATCAGTGGGACCTGTATACTCTATTCTACAACTGGGCCTCACTTTGTCCAGGAAACTCTGGTCCCATTCTGGTCCTCAAACTAAACTGGTTACTCTGGTTCCCCCTCTGGGATTCACCCTTACCTTGTGACTCAGGTCACCCCTTGGGCTTCAATTAGGCCAGGTGAATCTGGTCCTTAGCTGGTCCGCACCTGGATCTGGTGACTGGTCGCCACCTGGGTCTCACCTGGACTTGGTGAATCCTGTTGCCACCTGCGCCTCCCCTGGACCTTGTGACTGTGGTCCCACCTGGACCTCACCTGGATCTGGTTGCTCTGGTTCCCATATGGGGCTCTCCTGAATCTGTCCGTGTTGTCTCCATCTGGCCTCACCTGTAACACAATGACTCTGATCCATATTTGGGCCTCTCCTGGACCTGATGACGCTGGTCCTTACCTGGGCATCACTGGGACCTGGATACTCTCTTATATACCTCGGCCTCACCTGGACCTGGTGACTGTGGTCCCACGTGGGCCTCACCTGGACGAGGTGACTGGTTCCCACAGGGACCTCAACTGGACCTGGTGACTCAGGTCCACATATGGGCATCTATCGACCTGGTTTCTCAGTTCCACATCGGGGCCTCACCTGGACCTAGTGATTCTCGTCCCCTCTGGGCCTCACTCTGACGTGGTGACTCTGCTCACCCCTGGATATCACCAGAACCGGGTGACTCTGCTCCCCCTCTGGAACTCTCCCAGTGCTGGGGACACTGGTCCTCAACTGAGCCTAAACAGGACCTGGTGAATCTACTCCGTACTTAGGCCTCGTCTGGAACTTGTGACTCTTTTCCCACCTGGCATCAATGGGACATGGTTACTCTGTTCCCCACCTGGGCCTCACCTGGATATGATAACTTTGCTCCACACTTTGACCTCAACTGGTCCTGATGAATCTGGTCCCCCAACCTAGGCCTCAATCTGGAACTGGTGACTGTGGTCCCCACCTGGGTCTCACCTGGACCTGGTGACTCTCGTTCCCACTTGAAACACACCTGGCCCTGTTGACTGTGGTGTTCTTGTAGACTCACATTTACCTGTGACTCCGGTCCCCAGTAGAGCCTCACCTGGATATGGTGACTCTGGCCTGCAGGTTGGCCTCACCTGGTCCTGGTGAGTGGGTTTGCCACCTGGGCCTCACCCATACCTGGTGACTCAGGTCTCCACGTGGCCCTTTGGACCTGGTGAATCTGTTACTTACCTGGTCTTCTCTCAGACCCGGGGACTCTGGTCAGCACCTGGGCCTCACCTGGACCTGGTCAATCTAGTCCCCATCTGGGCCTCACCCGGTCCTGGTGACTTTGTTCCGCACCTGGACCTGATTGCTGTGGACTCTTTCTTGGCCTCACCTGGAACTGGTGACTCTGATCCTGTGTGCGCGTCACCCAGACCTGGTGACTCTGGTCCTCACCTAGGCTCACCTGGCTAGGCTCATGAGATACTAGGTCCTCACCTAGTATCTTTGGTACTTGGTGACTCTGTTCCATACCTGAGCCTCACCTGGACATGATGACTCTGGAACCTCTCTGGGCCTCGCCCTGACATGGTGACTCTGGACCCATCTGTATGTCACCTGTACCAGGTGATTCTGGTACCTCTCTAGGCCTCAACCAGATCTGGTGACTCCGGTCCTCAACTGGGCCTCACCTGGATCTGGTGACTCTGGCCTGAAGGTTGGCCTCACCTGGACCTGGTGAGTGGGGTTGCCACCTGGGCCTCACCCATACCTGGTGACTCAGTCCCCACGTGGGCCTCTTGGACCTGGTGAATCTGGTCCTTACCTGGTCCTCTCCCAGACCCGGGGACTCTGGTCACCACCTGGGCCTCACCTGGACCTGGTGAATCTGGTCCCCATCTGGGCCTCACCCAGGCCTGGTGACTTTGTTCCCCACCTGGATCTGATTGCTGTGGACTCTTTCTTGGCCTTACCAGGAACTGGTGAATCTGATCCTATCTGCGCGTCTCCCAGACCTGGTGACTCTGGTCCTCACCTGGGCATTATTGGTACCTGGTGACTGTGTTCCACACCTTAGGCTCACCTGGACATGATGACTCTGGAACCTCTCTGGGCCTCACCCTGACATGGTGACTCTGGTTCCCATCTGGATGTCACCTAGACCAGTTGAATCTTTTACCCCTCTAGGTCTCAAATAGACCTGGTGACACTGGTCCTCAACTGGGTGTCACCGAGACCTAGTGAATATGCTCCCCACCTGCGCCTCATCTGGACCTGGTGACACTGGGTCTACCTGGGCATCATCGGGACATGGATACTCTGTTCCCCACTGGGACTGACCTGATCCTGGTAACTCTGGTCCTGACTTTGGCCTCTTCTGTAAGAGGTGACTCTGTGTCCACCTGGGCCTCACCTGTACCTGGTGACTCTGATCCTAAGCATGGCCTCACCTGACCTGGTGACTGTGGTTCCCATCGGGACCTCACCTGGACCTCATGTCTCCAGTTACACTTGGGCCTCACCAGGACCTGGTGTCTCTGGTACCCACCTGGGTAGCATCAGGATATGGTTACACTGTTCACTAACACTCATCCAGCCGGACCTAATAACTCTGGTCTTCACCTGGGGCACACCAGGACATGGTGACACTGGTTCCCATCTGGGTCTCACCTGGACATGGTGAGTCGGATCCCCACCTGGTCCTCACCTGTAACTGGTGATCCTCGTTCCCACATGGACATGATGTGGACCTGGTGGCTGCAGTGTTTCAAGCTTCTCATGTACCTCGTGTCTCTGGTCCCCACAGGGACCTCACCGGGACCGGGTGAGTGTGGTTGCCACCTGCACCTCACATGGACCTGGTGATTCTGGTCTGCACCTGAGACTACCCTGGATCTGGTGCCTGTGGTCCCCACCGTGGCTTCACCTGGATTTGGGGACTCCGGTCCCCATCTGGGCCTCACCTGGCCCTGTTGACCATGGTCCTCAACTGTGCAAAATTGGTACCCGGAGACTGTGTTCCACAACTGGACCTCACCTGGACCAGGAGACTCTGGTCCCACTCTGGGTCTCACCGTGCCCTAGTGACTGTGAACCCCACTTTGGCCTGACTTGGACCTGCTGACCCTGGTTGCCACCTGGGCCTGACCTCGAACTGTTGACTCTGGTTCTTTCAAGGGCCTTCCCTGGACCTGGTGATCCTGGTCGGACCTGGGCCACACCTGGACGTGGTGACTCCTGTCACCAATGGGTAGTCACCTGGACCTGCTTACTGTGTTCCACACCTGGGCCACAAGTAGACCTGTTGACCATGGTCCCCAAGCCGGCCTCACATGGACCTGTTGACTCTGATCCCCCCGGTCCTCACGTGTACCTGGTAACTCTAGTCCTCACCTGGGCCTCATCTGGACCTAGTGACTCTGGTCCCCATCTGGGCTTCACATGGATCTGGTGACTCTGGTCCCCACCTGGACTTCACCTGGATCTCGTGACTCTGGACTCCACCTGGACCTCTCCTGGACCTCGTGACTCTCTTACCAACATGGACCTCACCTGGATCTGGTGACTCTGGTCCTCAGTTTGGCCTCACCTAGACCTGGTGTCTCTCGTCCCCACTTGGACCTAACTCAGAACTGCTGGATCTTGCCCCACCTAGCCCGCACCCAGACCTGGTGACTCTTGTCCCCAGCTATGCCTGAATACGCCCTGATGAATCTGGTCCTCACGTGGGCCTCACATGGTCCTGGGATTCAGCTGGATAGAGTGGCTCTGGTTCCCACAAGGGGCTCACCTGATACGGCTGAATGTGGTCTTATTCTATGCCTCACTAGGACCTAGTGATTCTGTTCCCCATCTGGGCCTGCATGGCCATAGTGACTCTGGTCCTCACCCAGGCGTCCCTGGGACCTGGATACTCTATTCCACACCTGGGCCTCACTTTGACCAGGGACCTCTGGTCCCATTCTGGGCCTCAAACTAAACTGGTTACTCTGGTTCCCCCTCTGGCCCTCACCCTGACCTGGTGACTCTGGTCACCCGTTGGGCTTCACTTGGGCCTGGAGAATCTTGTCCTTATCTGTTCCGCACCTGGATCTGGTGACTGGTCGCCACCTTGGCCTCACCTGGACTTGGTGAATCCTGTTGCCACCTGCGCCTCACCTGGACCTTGTGAATGTGGTCCCACCTAGACCACACCTGGATCTGGTGGCTCTGGTTCCCATAAGGGGCTCTCCTGTAACTGGTTCCTGTGGTCTCCATCTGGCCTCACCTGGAACACAATGACTCTGATCTATATTTGAGCCTCTCCTGGACCTGTTAACTCTGGTTTTTACATGAGCATCATTGGGACCTGGACACTCTCTTATATACCTGGGCCTCACCTGGACCTGGTGACTGTGGTCCCACCTGGGCCTCACCTGGATCTGGTGACTCAGGTCCTCATATGGGCATCATGGGACCTGGTTTCTCAGTTCCACATCGGGACCTCACCTGCACCTAGTGATTCTCGTCCCCCTCTGGGCCTCACCCTGACGTGGTGACTCTGGTCACCACCTGGATATCAACAGAACCGGTGATTGGTCCCCCTCTGGGACTCACGCGGAGCTGGCGACACTGGTCCTCAACTGTGCCTCAACAGGACCTGGTGAATCTACTCCTCACTTAGGCCTCGTATGGACCTTGTGACTCATTTCCCACCTGGCATCAATGGAACAAGGTTACGCTAGTCCCCACCTGGACCTCACATGGACATGATAACTTTGCTCCACACTTCGGTCTCAACTGGTCCTGATGACCCTCGTCCCCTCACCTAGGCCTCAATCTGGACCTGGTGACTGTGGTCCCCACCTGGGTTTCACCTGGACCTGTTGACTCTCCTTGCCACATGAACCCCACCTGGACCTGGGGACTGTGGTGTTCTTTTTTTTTTTTTTAATTTTTATTTATTTATGATAGTCACAGAGAGAGAGAGAGGCAGAGACACAGGCAGAGGGAGAAGCAGGCTCCATGCACCGGGAGCCTGACGTGGGATTCGATCCCGGGTCTCCAGGATCGCGCCCTGGGCCAAAGGCAGGCGCCAAACCCCTGCGCCACCCAGGGATCCCGACTGTGGTGTTCTTGTAGACTCACATTTACCTGGTGACTGCGGTACCCACTAGGCCCTCACCTGGATCTTGTGACTCTGGCTTGCAGGTTGGCCTCACCTGTACCTGGTGAGTGGGGTTGCCACCTGGGCCTCACCCATACCTGGTGACTCAGGTCCCCACGTGGGCCTCTTGGACCTGGTGAATCTGGTCCTTACCTGGTCCTCTCCAGACCCGGGGACTCTGGTCACCACCTGGACCTCACCTGGAACTGGTGAATCTGGTCCCCATCTGGGCCTCACCTAGTTCTGGTTAATTTGTTGCCCACCAGGACCTGATTGCTGTGGAACCCTTCTTGGCCTCACCTGGAACTTGTGACTCTCATCCTAACTGGGCCTCACCCAGATCTGGTGACTCTGGTCCTCACCTGAGGACCATTATGATCTGGATACTCTGTTCCACACCTGAGCCTCACCTTGACATGATGACTCTCGATCCCCTCTGGGCCTCACCCTGACATGGTGACTCTGGTCCCCATCTGGATGTCACCTAGACTAAGTGAATCTGGTACCCGTCTAGGCCTCAACTAGACCTGGTGACCCTTTTCCTCAACTGGGCCTCACGGGGACCTAGTGAACATGCTCCCCACATGGGCCTCACTTGGATCTGGTAACTCTGGCCTGCAGGTTGGCCTCACCTGGACCTCTTGAGTGGGGTTGCCACCTGGGCCTCACCCATACCTGGTGACTCAGGTCCCCACGTGAGCCTCTTGGACCTGGTGAATCTGGTCCTTACCAGGTCCTCTCCCAGACCCGGAGACTCTGGTCAACACCTGGGCCTCACCTGGACCTGGTGAATCTGTTCCCCATCTGGGCCTCACCCAATCCTGGTGACTTTGTTCCCCACCTGGACCTGATTGCTGTGGACTCTTTCTTGGCCTCACCTGGACCTGGTGACTCTGATCCTATCTGCGCGTCACCCAGACCTGGTCACTCTGGTCCTCACCTGGGCATCATTGGTACCTGGTGACTCTGTTCGAGACCTGAGCCTCACCTGGACATGATGACTCTGGAACCACTCAGGGCCTAACCCTGACCTGGTGACTCTGGTCTCCATCTGGATTTCACCGGGACCAGGTGACTGGGACCCTTCTAGGCCTCAACCAGGTATGGGGACACTGGTCCTCAACTGGGCCGCACTTGGACCTAGTGAATATGCTCCATCTGGGCCACAGTTGGACCTGGTGACTCTGGTCCCTACCTGGGAATCATCGGGACATGGATCCACTGCATGGCCTGCAGGTTGGCCTCAGCTGGACCTGGTAACTCTGGTCCCTACCTGGGCATCACCGGGACACGGTTCGTCTGCATGGCATCCAGGTTGGCCTCACGTGGACCTAGTGAGTGGGGTTGCCACCTGGGGCTCACCCATTCCTGGTGACACAGGTCCCCACGTGGGCCTCACTTGGACCTGGTGAATCTGGTCCTTACTTGTTCCTCACCCGCACCTGGTAACCCTGGTCACCACCTGGGAATCAACTGGACCTGTTGAATCTGGTTCCCCTCTGGGCCTCACCCAGTCCTGTTGACTTTCTTCCCCTCCTGGACCTGATTGCTGTGGACTCCTCTTGGCCTCAACTGAACTGGTGACTCTGATCCTAACTGGGCCTCACCCAGATCTGGTGACCATAGTCCTCACCTGTGGACCATTATGACCTGGATACTCTGTTCCACACCTGAGCCTCACCTGGACATGATGACTCTGGAACCTCTCTGGGCATCACCCTGACCTGGTGACTCTGGACCCATCTGGATGGCACCTGGACCAGGTGATTCTGGTACCCCTCTAGGCCTCAACCACGTCTGGTGACACTGGTCCTCAACTGGGCCTCACCTGGACGTAGTGAATATGCTCCATCTGAGCCTCATTTGGACCTGGTGACTCTGGTCCCTACCTGGGCATCATCGGGACATGGTTCCACTGCATGGCCTGCAAGTTGGCCTCACCTGGACCTGGTGAGTGTGGTTGCCACATGGGCCTCACCCATACCTGGTGACTCTGTCCCCACGTGGGCCTCTTGGACCTGGTGAATCTGGTCCTTACCTGGTTCTCTCCAAGACCCGGGGACTCTGGTCACCACCTGGGAATCACTTGGACCTGTTGAATCTTTTCCCCATCTGGGCCTCACCCAGTCCTGGTGGCTTTGTTCCCCACCGGTACCTGATTGCTGTGGATTCTTTCTTGGCCTCACCTGGAACTGGTGACTCTGATCCTATCTGCTCGTCACCCAGAATGGGTGAATCTGGTCCTCACCTGGGCATCATTTGTACCTGGTGACTCTGTTCTACACCTGAGCCTCACTTGGACATGATGACTCTGGAACCTCTCTGGGCCTCACCCTGACCTGGTAACTCTGGTCCCCATCTGGATGTCACCTGGACCAGGGGATTCTGGTACCCCTCTAGGCCTCAACCAGATATGGTGACTCGGGTCCTCAACTGGGCCTCATGTGGACCTAGTGAATATGATACATCTTGGCCTCATTTGGACCTGGTGACTCTGGTCCCTACCTGGGCATCATAGGGATATTGTTCCACAGCATGGCCTGCAGGTTGGCCTCACCTGGACATTGTAACTCTGGTCCCTACCTGGGCATTATCGGGACATGGTTCCACACATGCCCTGCAGGTTGGCATCACCTGCACCTGGTAATTCTAGTCCCTACATGTGCATCATCAGGACATGGTTCCTCTGCATGGCCTGCAGGTTGGCATCACCTGGACCTGGTGAGTGGGGTTGTCACCTGTGCCTCACCCATGCCTGGTGACACAGGTCCCCACGTGGGCCTCACTTGGAACGGGTGAATCTGGTCCTTACCTTGTTCTCACCCGGAACTCGTAACTCTGGTCACCACCTGGGAATCACCTGGGCCTGGTGTTTCTGGTACCCATCTGGGCGTCATCCAGTCCTGGTGACATTTTTCCCCACCTGGAACTGATTGCTGTGGACTTTTTCTTGGCCTCACCTGGAACTGGTGACTTTGATCCTATCTGCGCATCACCCAGACCTGGTGACTCTGGTCCTCACCTGGACATGATGACTTTGGAACCTCTCTGGGCCTCACCCTAACCTGGTAACTCTGGTCCCCATCTGGAACTCACTTGTATCTGGTGACTCTGGTCTCAGTTTGTCCTCACCTGGACTGGTGTCTATCGTCCCCACTTTGACCTAACTCAGAACTGCTGAATCTTGCCCCACCTAGGCCGCACCTAGACCTGATGACTCTTGTCCCCAGCGATGCCTCAATTCGACCTGATGAATCTGGTCCGCAGGTGGGCCTCACATGGACCTGGGACTCAGCGGGATAGAGTGGCTCTGGTTCCCACAAGGGGCTCACCTGATACTGGTGACTGTGTTCTTATTCTATGCCTCACCAGGACCTAGTGATTCTGTTCCCCATCTGGGCTTTCATGGTCCTAGTGACTCTGGTCCTCACCCAGGCATCATTGGGACCTGGATACTCTATTCCACACCTAGGCATCACTTTGTCCAGGGACCTCTGGTCCCAATCTGGGCCTCAAACTAAACTGGTTACTCTGGTTCCCACTCGGGGCCTCACCCTTACCTGGAAAATCTGGTCACCCCTTGGGTTTCACTTGGGCCTGGTGAATCTGGTTCTTATCTGGTCCGCACCTGGATCTGGGGACAGGTCACCACCTGGGCCTCACCTGGACTTGGTGAATCCTGTTGCCACCTGCGCCTCACCTGGACCTTGTGACTGTGGTCCCTCCTGGACCTCACCTGGATCTGGTGGCTCTGGTTCCCATATGGGGCTCTCCTGGACCTGGTTCCTGTGGTCTCCATCTGGCCTCACCTGGAACACAATGACTCTGATCCATATTTGGGCCTCTCCTGGACCTGTTGACTCTAGTCCCTACCTGGGCATCATTGGGACCTGGATACTCTCTTATGTACCTGGGCCTCACCTGGACCTGGTGACTGTGGTCCCACCCGGGCCTCACCTGGACGGGGTGACTGGTTCCCACAGGGACATCACCTCGACCTGGTGACGCAGGTCCTCATATGGGAATCTTGGGACCTGGATTCACAGTTCCACATTGGGGCCTCTCCTGGACCTAGTGATTCTCGTCCCCCACTGGGCCTCACCCTGACTTGTGACACTGGTCCCCACCTGGATATCACCAGAACCGGGTGACACACCCGGAGCTGGGGACCGTGGTCCTCAGCTGAGCCTCAACAGGACCTGGTGAATCTACTCCAAACTTAGGCTTCGTCTGGACCTTGTGACTATTTTCCCACCTGGCATTATTGGGATATGGTTACTCTGTTCCCCATCTGGGCCTCACCTGGACATGATAACTTTGCTGCACACTTTGGCCTCAACTGGTCTTGATGATTCTCGTCCCCCAACCTAGGCCTCAATCTGAACCTGTTGACTGTCGTCCCCACCTGGGTCATCACCTGGAACTGGTGACTCTCGTTCCCACATGAACCACACCTGGACCTGGTGACTGTGGTGTTCTTGTAGACTCACTTTTACCTACCTTCTCCGGTGCCGACTAGGGCCTCACGTGGATCTGGTGACTTTGGCATGCAGGTTGGCCTCACCTGGACATGGTGAGTGGGGTTGCCACCTGGGCCTCACCCATACCTGGTGAGTCAGGTCCCCTCGTGGGCCTCTTGGACCTGGTATCTGGTCCATACCTGGTCGTCTCCCAGCCCCGGGGTCTCTGGTCACCACCTGAGCCTACCTGGACATGGTGAATCTGATCCCCATCTGGGCCTCACCCAGGCCTGTTGACTTTGTTCCCCCTCTGTATCTGATTGCTGTGGACTCTTTCTTCGCCTCACCTGGAACTGGTGACTCTGCTCCTATCTGCCCGTCACCGAGACCTGGTGACGCTGGTCCTCACCTGGGCATTTTTGGTACCTGGTGACTCTGTTCCACACCTGAGCCTCACGTGGACATGATGACTCTGGAACCTCTCTGGGCCTCATCCTGACCTGGTGACTCTGGTCCCCATCTGGAAGTCACCGGCACCAGGTGATTCTCATACCCCTCTAGACCTCAACAAAGTCTGGTGACTCTGGTCTTCCACTGGACCTCACCTGGACCTAGTGAATATGCTCCATCTGGGCCTCATTGGACCTGGTGATTCTGGTCCCTACCTGGGCATTATCGGGACATGGTTCCACTGCATGGCCTGCAGTTTGGCCTCACCTGGACCTGGTAACTCTAGTCCCCACCTGCGCCTCATCTGGACCTGGTGACGCTGGGTCTACCTGGGCATCATCGGAACATAGTTACTCTGTTCCCCACTGGGACTGACCTGATCCTGGTAACTCTGGTCCTGACTTTGGCCTCTTCTGTACCAGGTGACTCTGGCTCCACCTGGGCCGCACTTGTAACTGGTGACTCTGATCCTAAGCATGGCCTCACCTGACCTGGAGACTGTGGTTCCCATCGGGACCTCACCTGGACCTCGTGTCTCTGGTCCCACCTGGGCCACACCAGGACCCGGTGTCTCTGGTACCCACCTGGGTAGCATCAGGATATGGTTGCACTGTTCACTAATAGCGACCCAGCCAGACCTATTAACTCTGGTCTTCACCTGGGCCACACCTGGACATGGTGACACTGGTTCCAACCTTGGTATCACCTGGACATGGTGAGTCGGATCCCCACCTTGTCCTCACCTGTAACTGGTGATCTCATTCCAGCATGGACATCACGTGGACCTGGTCGCTGCAGTGTTTCTAGCTTCTCATGTACCTCGTGACTCTGGTCCCCACCAGGGCCTCACCGGGACTTGATGAGTGTGGTTGCCACCTGCACCTCACCTGGACCTGGTGATTCTGGTCTGCACCTGAGACTACCCTGGATCTGGTGACTGTTGTCCCCACCTGGGCTTCACCTGGATCTGGTGACTCTGGTCCCCACCTGGGCTTCACCTGGATTTGGGGACTCTGGTCCCCAACTGGGTCTCACCTGACCCTGTTGACCATGGTCCTCAACTGGGCAAAATTGGGACCCGGTGACTGTGTTCCACAACTGGACCTCACCTGGACCAGATGACTCTGGCCCCCTCTCGGTCTCACCGTGCCCTAGTGACTGTGAACCCCACTTTGGCCTGTCTTGGCCCTTCTGACCATGGCTGCCACCTGCGCCTGACCTCGAAATGTTGACTCTGGTTCTTTCCAAGGCCTACTTGTACCTGGTGATCCTGGTCCCAACCTGGGCCTCTCCTGGACGTGATGAAACTTGTCACCACCGGGGACTCACCTGGACTTGGTTACTGTGTTCCAAACCTGGGCCTCAAATAGACCTGTTCACCAAGGTCCCCAAGCCGGCCTCACAAGGACCTGTTGCCTCTGATCCCCACCGGGGCCTCACATGTATTTCGTAACTCTGGTCCTCAGCTGGGCCTCAGATGGATCTGGTGACTCTGGTCCCCACCTGGAAGTCACCTGGATCTGGTGACTCTGGTCCCCACTTGGACCTCTCCTGGACCTGGTGACTCTCTTTCCAACATGGACCTCACCTGGATCTGGTGAATCTGGTCCTCAGTTTGGCCTCACCTGGACCTGGTGTCTCTCGTCCCCACTTTGACCTAACTCAGAACTGCTGAATCTTGCCCCACCTAGGCCACACTCAAACCTGGTGACTCTTGTCCCCAGCTATGCCTCAATTCGATCTGATGAATCTGGTCCTCACGTGGGCCTCACATGGACCTGGGACTCAGCTGGACAGAGTGGCTCTGGTTCCCACAAGGGGTTCACCTGATACTGGTGACTGTGGTCTTATCCTATGCCTCACCAGGACCTAGTCATTCTGTTCCCCATCTGGGCCTGCATGGCCCTAGTGACACTGATCCTCACCCAGGCATCATTGGGACCTGGATACTCTATTCCACACCTGAGCCTCACTTTGACCAGGGACCTCTGGTCCCATTCTGGGCCTCAAACTAAACTGGTTACCCTGGTTCCCCCTCTGGTACTCACCCTTACATGGTGACTCTGGTCACCCCTTGGTTTTCACTTGGGCCTGGTGAATCTGGTCCTTAGCTGGTCCGCACCTGGATGTTGTGACTGGTCGCCACCTGGGCCTCACCTGGACTTGGTGAATCCTGTTGCCACCTTGGCCTCACCTGGACCTTGTGACTGTGGTCCTACCTGGACCTTACCTGGATCTGGTGGCTCTAGTTCCCATATGGGGTTCTCCTCGACCTGGTTCCTTGGTCTCCATCTGGCCTCACTTGGAAAACAATGACTCTGATCCACATTTGGGCCTCTCCTGGATCTGTTGACTCTGGTCCTTCCCTGGGCATCATTGGGACCTGGATACTCTCTTATATACCTGGGCCTTACCTGGACCTTGTGACTGTGGTCCCACGTGCGCCTCACCTGGACGAGGTGACTGGTTCCCACAGGGCCCTCACCTGGACCTGGTTACTCAGGTCCTCATATGGGCATCATGGGACCTGGTTTCTCAGTTCCACATCGGGGCCTCACCTGGACCTAGTGATTCTCGTCCCCCTCTGGGCCTCTCCGTGACGTGGTGACTCTGGTCCCCACCTGGATATCACCAGAACCGGGTGACTCTGGTCCCTCTCTGGGTCTCACCCGGAGCTGGGGACACCGGTCCTAAACAGGGCCTCAACAGGACCTATTGAATCTACTCCTCACTTTGGCCTCGTCTGGACCTTGTGACACTTTTCCCACCTCGCATCCATGGGACATGGATATTCTGTTCCCCACCTGGGCCTCACCTGGACATGGTAACTTTTCTCCACACTTTGGCCTCAACTGGTGCTGATGACTCTGGTCCCCCGACCTAGGCCTCAATCTGGACCTGGTGACTGTGGTCCCCACCTGGGTCTCACCTGGACCTGGTGACTCTCGTTCCCACATGAACAACACCTGGACCTGGTGACTGTGGTGTTCTTGTAGACTCACATTTACCTGGTGACTCCGGTCCCCACTAGGGCCTCAACTGGATCTAGTGACTCTACCAAAATTTGGCCTCACCTGGACCTGGTGAGTGGGGTTGCCACCTGGGCCTCACCCATACCTGGTGACTCAGGTCCCCGCGTGGGCCTCTTGGACCTGGTGAATCTGGTCCTTACCTGGTTCTCTCCCAAACCTGGGGACTCTGGTCACCACCTGGGCCTCACGTGGACCTGGTGTATCAGGCCCCATCTGGGCCTCACCCAGTCCTGGTGACTTTGTTCCCCACCTGGACCTGATTGCTGTGGACTCCTTCTTGGCCTCACCTGGAACTGGAGACTCTGATCCTAACTGGGTCTCACCCAGATCTGGTGAAACTGGTCCTCACCTGTGGACCATTATGACCTGGATACTCTGTTCCACACGTGAGCCTCACCTGAACATGATGACTCTGGATCCCCTAGGGGCCTCACCCTGACATGGTGACACTGGTCCCCATCTGGATGTCACCTAGACCAGGTGAATCTGTTACGCCTCAAGGGCTCAAATAGACCTGGTGACTCTGGTCCTCAACTGGGCCTCACCGAGACCTAGTGAATATGCTCCCCACCTGCGCCTCCTCTGGACCTGGTGACGCTGGGTCTACCTGGGCATCATCGGAACATGGTTACTCTGTTCCCCACTGGGACTGACCTGATCCTGGTAACTCTGGTCCTGAATTTGGCCTCATCTGTACCAGGTAACTCTGGCTCCACCTGGGCCTCACATGTAACCTGTGACTCTGATCCTAAGCATGGCCTCACCTGACCTGGTCTCTGTGGTTCCCATCGGGACCTCACGTGGACCTCATGTCTCTGGTCGCACCTGGGGCTCACCAGGACCTGGTGTCTCTGGTACCCACCTGGGTAGCATTAGGGTATGGTTACACTGTTCACTATCAGTGACCCAGCCGGACCTATCAACTCTGGTTTTCACCTGGGCCACACCTGGACATGGTTACACTGGTTCCCACCTGGGTCTCATCTGGACATGGTGAGTCGGATCCCCACCTGCTCCTCAACTGAAACTGGTGATTCTCGTTTCCACATGGACATCATGTGGACCTGGTAGCTGCAGTGTTTCTAGCTTCTCATGTACCTCGTGACTCTGTTCCCCACCAGGGCCTCACCGGGACCTGGTGAGTGTGGTTGCCACCTGCACCTCACCTGGACCTGGTGATTCTGGTCTGCACCCGAGACTACCCTGTTCTGGTGACTGTGGTCCCCACTTGGGCTTCACATGGATTTGGGGACTCCGGTCCCCACCTGGGCCTCACCTGGCCTTGTTGACCATGGTCCCCAACGGGGAAAAATAGGGACCCAGTGACTGTGTTCCACAACTGGACCTCACCTGGACCAGGTGACTCTGGTCCCCCTCTGGGTCTCACCGTGCCCTAGTTTCTGTGAAGCCCACTTTGGCCTGACTTGGACCTGCTGACCCTGGCTGCCACCTGCGTCTGACCTCGAGCTGTTGACTCTGATTCTTTCAAGGGCCTCCCCTGTACCTGGTGTTCCTGGTCCCCACCTGGGCCTCACCTGGACCTGGTGACTCTTGTCACCACCGGGGACTCACCTGGACCTGCTTACTGTGTTCCACACCTGTGTCCCAAGTAGACCTGTTGACCATGGTCCCCAGGCGGGACTCACATGGACCTGTTGCCTCTGATCCCCACCGGGGCCTCACGTGTACATGGTAACTCTGTCCTCACCTGGGCTTCATCTGGATCTGGTGACTCTTGTCCCTACCTGGACTTCACCTGGATCTGGTGACTCTGGTCCCCACCTGGACCTCTCCTGGACCTGGTGACTCTCTTTCCAACATGGACCTCACCTGGATCTGGTGACTCTGTTCCTCAGTTTGGCCTCCCCTGGACCTGGTGTCTCTCGTTCCCTCTTTGACCTAACTCAGAACTGCTGAATCTTGCCCCACCTACGCCGCACCCAGACCTGGTGACTTTGTCCCCAACTATGCCTCAATTCGACCTGATGAATCTGGTCCTCACGTGGGCCTCACATGGACCTGGGACTCAGCTGGGTAGAGTGGCTCTGGTTCCCACAAGTGGCTCACCTTATACTGCTGACTCTCGTCTTATTCTATGCCTCACTAGGACCTAGTGATTCTGTTCCCCATCTGGGCCTGCATGGCCCTAGAGACTCTGGTCCTCACCCAGGCATCTTTGGGACCTGGATACTCTATTCCACACCTGGGCCTCACTTTGACCAGGGACCTCTTGTCCCATTCTCGGCCTCTAACTAAACTGGTTACTCTGATTCTCCCTCTGGGCCTCACCGTTACCTGGTTTCTCTGGTCACCCCTTTGAGACTCACATGGGCCTGGTGAATCTGGTCCTTAGCTGATCCGCACCTGGATCTGGTGATTGGTCGCCACCTGGGACTCACCTGGACTTGGTGAATCCTGTTGCCACCTGCGCCTCACCTGGACTTTGTGACTGTGGTCTCACCTGGACCTCACCTGGATCTGGTGGCTCTGGTTCCCATATGGGGCTCTTTTGGACCTGGTTCCTGTGGTCTCCATCTGGCCTCCCCTGGAACACAATGACTCTGATCCATATTTGGGCCTCTCCTGGACCTGTTGACTCTGGACCTTACCTGGGCATCATTGGGACCTGGATACTCTCTTATATACCGTGGCCTCACCTGGAACTGGTGACTGTGGTCCCACCTGGGCCTCACCTGGACGAGGTGACTGGTTCCCACAGGGACCTCCCCTGGGCCTGGTGACTCAGGTCCTCATATGTGCATCATGGGACCTGTTTTCTCAGTTCCACATCGGGGCCTCACCTGGACCTAGTGATTCTCGTTCCCCTCTGGGCCTCATCCTGACGTGGTGACTCTGGTCCGCACCTGACTCACACCAGAACCGGGTGACTCTGGTCCCCCTCTGGGAATCACCCAGAGCTGGGGACACTGATACTCAACTGGGCCTCAACAGGACCTGGTGAATCTACTCCTCACTTAGGCCTCGTCTGGACCTTGTGACTCTTTTCCCACCTGGCATCTATGGGACATTTTTACTCTGTTCCCCACCTGGGCCTCACCTGGACATGATAACTTTGCTCCATACTTTGGACTCAACTCGTCCCGATGACTCTGGTCCCCCCACCTAGGCCTCAATCTGGACCTGGAGACTGTCATCCACACCTGGGTCTCACCTGGACCTGGTGACTCTCGTTCCCACATGAACCACACCAGGATCTGATGACTGTGTTGTTCTTGTAGAATCACTTTTAACTGGTGACTCCAGTCCCCACTCGGTCCTCACGTGGATCGGGTGACTTGGCCTGGAGGTTGGCCTCACATGGACCTGGTTAGTGGGGATGCCACTTGGGACTCACCCATACCTGGTGACTCAGGTCTCCACGTGGGCCTCCTGGACCTGGTGAATCTGGTCCTTACCTGGTCCTCTCCCAGACCCGGGGACTCTGGTCACCACCTGGGACTCACCTCGACCTGGTGAATCCGACCCCATCTTGGCCTCACTCAGTCCTGGTGACTTTGTGCCCCACCTTGACCTAATTGCTGTGGACTCTTTCATGGCCTGACCTGGACATGGGGACTCTGATCCTATCTGCGTGTCACCCAGACCTGGTGACTCTGGTCCTCTCCTGGGCATCATTTGTACCTGGTGACTCTGTTCCACACCTGAGCCTCACCTGGACATGAGGCTCTGGCCTCTGGAACCACTCTGGGCCTAATCCTGACCTGGTGACTCTGGTCTCCATCTGGATGTCACATGGACCAGGCGATTCTGGTACCCCTCTAGGCCTGAACCAGTTCTGGTGACTCTGGTCCTCAACTGGGCCTCACCTGGACCTATTGAATATGCTCCATCTAGGCCTCATTTGGACCTGGTGACTCTGGTCCCTACCTGGGCATCATCGGGACATGGATCCACTGCATGGCCTGCAGGTTGGCCTCAGCTATACCTGCTAACTCTGGTCCCTACGTGGGCATCACCGGGACACGGTTTTTCTGCATGGCCTCCAGGTTGGCCTCACCTGGACCTAGAGACTGGGGTTGCCACCTGGGGATCACCCATACCTGGTGACACAGGTCCCCACGTGGGCCTCACTTGGACCTGGTGAATCTGGTCCTTATGGTCCTCACCCGGACCTGGTAATCCTGGTCACCACCTGGGAATCACCTGGACAGGGTGAATCTGGTCCCCATCTGGGCCTCAACAGTCCTGTTGACTTTCTTCCCCACCTGGACCTGATTGCTGTGGACTCCTTCTTGGCCTCAACTGGAACTGGTGACTCTGATCCTAACTGAGCCTCACCCAGATCTGGTGACTCTGGTCCTCACCTGTGGACCATTATGACCTGGATACTTTGTTACACACCTGAGCCTCACCTGGACATGATGACTCTGGATCCCCTCTGGGCCTCAGCCTGACATGGTGACTCTGGTCCGCATCTGGATGTCACCTAGACCAGGTGAATCTCGTACCCCTCTAGGCCTCAACTAGACCTGGTGACTCTGGTCCTCAACAGGGCCTCAACGAGACCTAGTGAATATGCTCCCCACCTGCGCCTCATCTCGACCTGGTGACGCTGGTTCTATCTGGGCATCATCGGGACATGGTTACTCTGTTCCCCACTGGGACTGACCTGATCCTGGTAACTCTGGTCCTGACTTTGGCCTCTCTTTACCAGGTGATTCTGGCTCTAACTGGGCCTCGCCTGTAACTGTTGACTCTGATTCTAAGCATGGCCTCACCTGACCTGGTGTTTGTGGTTCCCATAGGGACCTCACCTGGACCTCATGTCTCTGGTCCCACCTGGGCCTCACCAGGGCCTGGTGTCTCTGGTACCCACCTGGTTAGCATCAGGATATGGTTACACTGTTCACTAACAGTGACCCAGCCGGACCTATTAACTCTGGTCTTCACCTGGGCCACACCTGGACATGGTGTCACTGTTTCCCACCTGGGTCTCACCTGGATATGGTGAGTCGGATCCCCACATGGTCCTCACCTGTAAATGGTGATTCTCGTTCCCACATGGATATCATGTGGACCTGTTGGCCGCAGTGTTTCTAGCATCTTTTTTTTTAATTTTTATTTATTTATGATAGTCACAGAGAGAGATAGAGGCAGAGACACAGCCAGAGGGAGAAGCAGGAACCATGCACCAGGAGCCCGACGTGGGATTCGATCCCGGGTCTCCATGATCGCGCCCGGGGCCTAAGGCAGGCGCCAAACCGCTGCGCCACCCAGGGATCCCATCTGTTTGTAGCTTCTCATGTACCTCGTGACTCTGGTCCCCACCAGTGCCTTACCGGGACCGGGTGAGTTTGGTTGCCACCTGCACCACACCTGGACCTGGTGATTCTGGTCTGCACCTGAGACTACCCTGGATCTGGTGACTGTGGTCCCCACCTGGGCTTCACCTAGCCCTGTTGACCATGGTCCTCATCACGGAAAAATGGCACCCGGTGACTGTGTTCCACACCTGGACCTCACCTGGAGCAGGTGACTCTGTTCCCCCTGTGGGTCTCACCGTGCTCTAGTGACTGTGAACCCCACTTTGGCCTGACTTGGACCTGCTTACCCTGGTTGCCACCTGTGCGTTACCTCGAACTGTTGACTCTGGTTCTTTCAAGGGCCTCCCCTGTACCTGGTGATCCTGGTTCCCACCTGGGTCTCACCTGGGCCTGGTGACTCTTGTCACCACCGGGGACTCACTTGGACCTGGTTACAGTGTTCCACACTGGGTCTCAAGTAGAACTCTTGACCATGGTCCCCTAGCCTGCCTCACATGGACCAGTTGCCTCTGATACCTACCAGCGCCTCACGTGTACCTGGTAACTCTGGTCCTCACCTGGGCCTCATCTGGACCTAGTGACTCTGGTCCCCACCTGGGCTTCACCTGGATCTGGTGACTCTGGTCCCCACCTGGCCTTCACCTGGATCTGGTGACTCTGGTCCCCACCTGGACCTCTCCTAGACCTGGTGACTCTCTTTCCAACATGGGCCTCACCTGGATCTGGTGACTCTGGTCCTCAGTTTGGCCTCACCTAGACCTGGTGTCTCTCGTCCCCACTTGGACCTAACTCAGAACTGCTGAATCTTGCCCCACCTAGGCCGCACCCAGACCTGGTGACTCTTGTCCCCAGCTATGCCTCAATTCGACCTGATGAATCTGGTCCTCACGTGGGCCTTAGATGGACCTGGGACTCAGCTGGATAGAGTGGCTGTTGTTCCCACAAAGGGCTCACCTGATACAGGTGACTGGGGTCTTTTTCTATGCCTCACCAGGACCTAGTGATTCTGTTCCCCTTCTGGGCCTGCATGGCCCTAGTGACTCTGGTCCTCACCCAGGCATCATTGGGACCTGGATACTCTATTCCACACCTGGGACTCACTTTGACCAGGGACCTCTGGTCCCATTCTGGGCCTCAAACTAAACTGGTTACTCTGGTTCCCCCTCTGGGACTCACCCTTACCTGTTGAATCTGGTCACCCCTTGGGCTTCACTTTGGCCTGGTGAATCTGGTCCTTAGCTGGTACTCACCTGGATCTGGTTACTGGTCGCCACCTGGGCCTCACCTGGACCTGGTGAATCTCTTCCCCATCTGGGCCTCACCCAGTCCTGGTGACTTTGTTCCCCACCTGGACCTGATTGCTTTGGACACTTTCTTGGCCACACCTGGAAGTGGTGATTCTCGTTCCCACATGGACATCATGTGGACCTGGTGGCTGCAGTGTTTCTAGCTTCTCATGTACCTCGTGATTCTGGTCCCCACCAGGGCCTCAAAGGGACCTGGTGAGTGTGGTTGCCACCTGCACCACACCTGGAACTGATGATTCTGGTCTGCACCTGAGACTACCCTGGATCTGTTGACTGTGGTCCCCACCTGGGCTTCACCCGGATTTGGGGACTCCGGTCCCCATCCGGGCCTCAACTGTACCTGTTGACCATGGTCCTCAACTGCGCAAAATTGGGACCCGGTGACTGTGTTCCACAACTGGACCTCTCCTGGACCACATGACTCTGGTCCCCCTCTGGGTCTCACCGTGCCTTCGTGACTGTGAACCCCACTTTGGCCTGACTTGGACCTGCTGACCCTGGTTGCCACCTGCGCCTGACCTCGAACTGTTGACTCTGGTTCTTTCAAGGGCCTCCCCTGTACCTGGTGATCCTGGTCCCCACCTGGTCCTCACGTGGACGTGGTGACTCTAGTCACCACCGCGGACTCACCTGGACCTGCTTACTGTGTTCCACACCTCGGCCTCAAGTAGACCTGTTGACCATGATCCCCATGCCGGCCTCACATGGACATGTTGACTCTAATCCCCACCGGGGCCTCACGTGTACCTGGTAAGTCTGGTCCTCACCTGGGCCTCATCTGGACCTAGTGACTCTGGTCCCCACCTGGGTTTCACCTGGAACTGGTGACGCTCTTTCCAACATGGACTTCACTTGGTGAATCTGGTCCTTAGCTGGTCCACATTTGGATCTGGTGACTGGTCGCCACCTGGGCCTCACCTGGACTTGGTGAATACTGTTGCCACCTGCGCCCCCCCTGGAACTTGTGACTCTGGTCCCACCAGAACCTCACCTGGATCTGGAGGCTCTGGTTCCCATAAGGGGCTCTCCTGGACCTGGTTCTTGTGGTCTCCATCTAGCCTCACCTGGAACACAATGACTCTGATCCATATTTGTGCCTCTCTTGGACCTGTGGACTCTGGTCCTTACCTGGGCATCATTGGGACCTGGATACTCTCTTATATACCTGGGCGTCACCTGGACCTGGTGACTGTGGTCCCACCTGGGCCTCACCTGGATGAGGTCAGTGGTTCCCACAGGGACCTCACCTGGACCTGATGACTCAGGTCCTCAAATGGGCATCATGGGACCTGTTATCTCAGTTCCAAATCGGGGCCTCACCTGGACCTAGTGATTCTCGTCCCTCTCTGGGCCTCACCCTGACCTGTTGACTCTGGTCCTCACCTGGATATCACAAGAACCGGGTGACTCTGGTCCCCCTTTGGGACTCACCCGGAGCTGGGGAGACTGGTACTCAACTGGGTCTCAACACGATCTGGTGAATCTACTCCTCACTTAGGCCTCGTCTGCACCTTGTGACTCTTATCCCACCTGGCATCAATGGGATATGGTTACTCTGTTCCCCACCTGGGCCTCACTTGGACATGATAACTGTTCTCCGCACTTTGGCCTCAACTGGTCCTGATGACACTGGTCCCCCCACCTAGGCCTCAATCTGGACCTGGTGACTGTGGTCCCCACCTGGGTCTCACCTTGACCTGTTGCCTCTCGTTCCCACATGAACCACACCTGGACCTGGTGACTGTGGTGTCCTTGTAGACTCACATTTACCTGGTGACTCCGTTCCCGTCTAGGGCCTCACCTGGATCTGGTGACTCTGGCCTGCAGGTTGGCTTCACCTGGAATTGGTGAGTGGGGTTGTCACCTGGGCCTCACCCATACCTGGTGACTCAGGTCCCTACGTGGGCCTCTTGGACCTGGTGAATCTAGTACTTACCTGGTCCTCTCCCCGACCCGGGGACTCTGGTCACGACCTGGGCCTCACCTGGACCTGGTGAATCTGTTCCATATCTTGGCCTCACCGAGTCCTGGTGACTTTGTTCCCCACTTGGACCTGATTGCTGTGGACTCTTTTTGCCTCACCTGGAACTGGTGACTCTGATCCTATCTGCGCGTCACCCAGATCTGGTGACCCTGGAACTCACCTGGGCATCATTGGTACCTGATTACTCTGTTCCACACCTGAGCCTCACCTGGACATGATGACTCTGGTACCTCTCTGGGCCTCACCCTGACCTGGTGACTCTGGTCCCCATCTGGATGTCACCTGGACCAGGTGATTCTGGTACCCCTCTAGGACTCAACCAGATCTGGTGACTCTGGTCCTCAACTGGGCCTCACCTGGACCTAGTGAATATACTCGATGTGGGCCACATTTGGACCTGGTGACTCTGCTCCCTACCTGGGCATCATCGCGAGATGGTTCCACTGCATGGCCTGCAGGTTGGCCTCACCTGGACCTGGTAACTCTGGTCCCTACCTGGGCTTCATCGGGACACCGTTCCTCTGCATGGCCTGCAGGTTGGCCTCACCTGGACCTGTTGAGTGGGGTTTCCACATGGGCCTCACACATACCTGGTGACATAGGTCCCCAAGTGGGCCTCACTTGGACCTGGTGAATCTGATCCTTACCTGGTCCTCACCCAGAACTGGTAACTCTGGTCACCACCTGGGCATCACCTGGACAGGGTGGATCTGGTCCCCATCTGGGCCTCCCCCAGTCCTGATGAATTTGTTCCCCACCTGGAACTGATTGCTGTGGACTCCTTCTTGGCCTCACCTGGAACTGGTGACTCTCATCCTAACTGGGCCTAACTCAATCTGCTGACTCTTGTCCTCCCCTGTGGACCATTATGAACTGGATACTCTGTTCCACAACTGAGCCTCACCTGGACATGATGACTCTGGATCCACTCTGGGCCTCACCCTGACGTGGTGACTCTGGTCCTCATGTGGATGTCACCTAGACCAGGTGAATCTGGTACCCCTCTAGGCCTCCACTAGACCTGGTGACTCTGGTCCTCAACTGGGCCTCACCGGGACCTAGTGAACATGCTCCCCAACTGCGCCTCATCTGGACCTGGTGACTCAGGTTCTACCTGGGCTTCATCGGGACATTGTTACTCTGTTCCCCACTGGGACTGACCTGATCCTGGTAACTCTGCTCCTGACTTTGGCCTCTTCTGTACCAGGTTACTCTGGCTCGACCTGGGCCTCACTTGTAACTCGTGACTCTGATCCTAAGCATGGCCTCACCTGAAATGGTGACTGTGGTTCCCATCGGGACCTCACCTGGACCTCAAGTCTCTGGTCCCACCTGGGCCTCACCAGGACCTGGTGTCTCTTGTACCCACATGGGTAGCTTCAGGATATGGTTACACTGTTCACTATCAGTGACCCACCCGGACCTATTAACTCTGGTCTTCACAAGGGCCACACCTGGACATGCTGACACTGGTTCCCACCTGGGTTTCACCTGGACATGGTGAGTCGGATCCCCACGTGGTCCTCACGTGTAACTGGTGATTCTCGTTCCCACATGGACATCATGTGGACCTGATGGCTTCAGTGTTTCTAGCCTCTCATGTACCTAGTGACTCTGGTCCCCACCAGGGTCTCACCAGAACCTGGTGTGTGTGGTCGCCACCTGTACCTCACCTGGACCCGGTGATTCTGGTCTACACCTGAGACTACCCTGGATCTGGTGACTGTGGTCCCCACCTGGGCTTCACCTGGATTTCGGGACTCCGGTCCCCATCTGGGTCTGACCTGGCCCTGTTGACCATGGTCCTCAACTGGGCAAAATTGTGACCCGTTGACTGTGTTCCACAACTGGACCTCTCCTGGACCAGGTGACTCTTGTCCCCCTCTGGGTCTCACCGTGCCCTAGTAACTGTGAACCCCACTTTGGCCTGACTTCGACATGCTGAACCTGGTTGCTACCTGCCCCCGACATCGAAATGTTGACTCTGGTCCTTTCAAGGGCCTCCCCTGTACCTGGCGATCCTGGTGTCCACCTTGCCCTCACCTGCACGTGGTGACTCTTGTCCCCAACGGGGACTCACCTGGACCTGCTTACTGTGTTCCACACCTGGGCCTCAAGTAGACCTGTTGACCATGGTCCCCAAGCCGTCCTCACATGGACCTGTTGCCTCAACCCCACCGGGGCCTCACGTGTACCTGGTAACTCTGGTCCTCACCTGGGCATCATTGGACCCTGGTGACTCTGTTCCACACCTGAGGCTCCCCTGGACATGATGACTCTGGAACCTCTCTGGGCATCAACTTGACCTGGTGTCTCCGGTCCCCATATGGATGTCACCTGACCAGGGAATCATGGTACTTCTCTGGGCTTCAAACAGGTCTGGTGACTCTGGTCCTGAACTGGGCCTAACCTGGACCTAGTGATTATGCTCCATCTGGGCTTCATTTGGACCTGGTGACTCTGTTCCCTACCTGGGCATCATCGGACATGGTTCCACTGCATGGCCTGTAGGTTGGCCTCACCTGGACCTGGTAACTCTCCTCCCTACCTGGGCATCATTGGGACCTGGTTCCTCTGTGTGGCCTGCAGTTTGCCATCACCTGGACCTGGTGAGTGGGTTTGTCACCTGGGCCTCACTCATGCCTAGTGACACAGGTCCCCACGTGGGCCTCACTTGGACCTGGTGAATCTGGTCCTTACCTGGTCCTCACCCGGAACTGGTAACTCTGGTCACCACCTGGGAATCACCTGGGCCTGGTGAATCTGGTCCCCATCTGGGCCTCATCCAGTCCTGGTGACTTTGTTCCCCACCTGGACCTGATTGCTGTGGACTCCTTCTTGGCCTTACCTGGAACTGGTGACTCTGATCCTAACTGGGCCTCACCCAGTTCTGGTGACTCTGGTCCTCATCTGTGGACCATTATGAGCTGGATAAACTCTTCCACCCCTGAGCCTCACCTGGACATGATGACTCTGGAGCCCCTCTGGGCCTCAGCCTGATATGGTGACTCTGGTCCCCATCCGTATGTCACCTCACCAGGTGAATCTGGTACCCCTCTATGCCTCAACTTGACCTGGTAAATCTGGTCCTCACCTGGGCCTCACCGGGACCTAGTGAACATGCTCCCCACCTGCGCCTCATCTGGACCTGGTGACTCTGGTTCTACCTGGGCATCATCGGGACATGGTTACTCTATTCCCCACTGGGACTGACCTGATCCTGGCAACTCTGGTCCTGACTTTGGCCTCTTCTGTACCAGGTGACTCTGGCTCCACCTCGGCCTCACCTGCAACCTGTCACTCTGATCCTAAGCATGGCCTTACCTGACCTGGTGACTGTGGTTCCCATCGGGACCTCACCTGGACCTCATGTCTCTGGTCCCACCTGGGCCTCACCAGGACCTGGTGTCTCTGGTACCCACCTGGGTAGCATTAGGATATGGTTACACTGTTCACTAACAGTGACCCAGCCGGACCTATTAACTCTGGTCTTCACCTGGGCCACACCTGCACATGGTGACACTGGTTCCCACCTGGGTCTCACCTGGACATGGTGAGTCGTATTCCCACCTGGTCCTCACCTATAACTGGTGATTCTCGTTCCCACATGGAGATCATGTGGACCTGTTGTCCGCAGTGTTTCTAGCTTCTTTTTTTTAATTTTTATTTATTTATGATAGTCACAGAGAGAGATTGGCAGAGACACAGGCAGAGGGAGGAGCAGGCTCCATGCACAGGGAGTTCGACGTGGGATTCGATCCCGGGTCTCCAGGATCGCGCCCTGGTCCAAAGGCAGGCGCCAAACCGCTGCGCCACCCAGGGATCCCATGTGTTTCTAGCTTCTCATGTACCTCGTGACTCTGGTCCCCACCAGGGCCTCACTGGGACCTGGTGAGTTTGGTTGCCACCGGCACCTCACCTAGACCTGGTGATTCTGGTCTGCACCTGAGACTACCCTGGATCTGGTGACTGTGGTCCCCACCTCAGCTTCACCTGGATTTGGGGATTCCGGTCCCCAGCTGGGACTCACCTGGCCCTGTTGACCAAGGTCCTCAACTGGGCAAAATTGGGACCCGGTGACTGTGTTCCACAACTGGACCTCACCTGGACCAGGTGACTCTGGTCCCCCTCTGGGTCTCACCGTGCCCTAGTGACTGTGAACCCCACTTTGGCCTGACTTGGACCTGCTGACCCTGGATGCCACCTAAGTCTGACTTCGAACTGTTGACTCTGGTTCTTTCAAGGGCCTCCCCTGTATCTGGTGATCCTGGTCCGCATCTGGGCCTCACCTGGACGTGGTTACTCTTGTCACCACCGGGGATTCACCTGTACCTGCTTACTGTGTTCTACACCTGGGCCTCAAGTACACCTCTTGACCATAGTCCCCAAGCCGGCCTCACATGGACCTGTTTCCTCTGATCCCCACCGGGGCCTCATGTGTACCTGGTAACTCTGGTCCTCACCTGGGCCTTATCTGGGCCTAGTGACTCTGGTCCCCACCTGGACTTCACCTGGATCTGGTGACTCTGGTCGTCAGTTCGGCCTCACATGGACCTGGTGTCTCTCGTCCCCACTTTGACCTAACTCAAAACTGCAGAATCTTGCCAAACCTAGGACGCACCCAGACCTGGGGACTCTTGCCCCCAGCTATGCCTCAATTCGACCTGACCTGATGAATCTGGTCCTCACGTGGGCCTCACATGGACTTGGGACTCAGCTGCATAGAGTGCATCTGGTTCCAACAAGAGTCTCACCTGTTACTGGTGACTCGGGTCTTTTTCTATGCCTCACAAGGACCTAGTATTCTGTTCCCCATCTGGGCCTGCATGGCCTTAGTGACTCTGGTCCTCACCCAGGCATCATTCGGACCTGGATACACTATTCCACACCTGGGCCTCACTTTGACCCGGGATCTCTGGTCCCATTATGGGCCTCAAACTAAACTGGTGACTCTGGTTGCCCCTCTGGGCCTCACCCTTACCTGGTGACTCTAGTCACCCCGTGGGCTTTCCTTGGGGGTGGTGAATCTGGACCTTAGCTGGTTTTCACCTGGATCTGGTGACTGGTCGCCACCTGGGCCTCACCTGGACTTGGTAAATCCTGTTGCCACCTGCACCTTACCTGGACCTTGTGACTGTGGTCCCACCTGAACCTCTCCTGGATCTGGTGGCTCTGGTTCCCATATGTGGCTCTCCTGGACCTGGTTCCTGTGGTCTCCATCTGGACTCACCTGGAACACAATGACTCTGATCCATATTTGCGCCTCTCCTGAACCTGTTGACTCTGGTCCTTACCTGGGCATCATTGGGACCTGGATACTCTCTTATATACCTTGGCCTCACCTGGACCTGGTGACTGTGGTCCCACCTGGGCCTCACCTGGACGGGGTGACTGGTTCCCGCAGGGAACTCACCTGGACCTGGTGACTCAGGTCCTCATATGGGCATCATGGGACCTGGTTTCTAATTTCCACATCGGGACCTCATCTGGACCTAGTGACTCTCGTCCCCCTCTGGGCCTCACCATGACGTGGTGACTCTTGTCCCCACCTGGATATCACCAGAACCGGGTGACTCTGTTCCCCCTCTGGGACTCACCCGGAGCTGGTGACACTGGGCCTCAACTGGGCCTCAACAGGACCTGGTGAATCTACTCCTCACTTAGGCCTCATCTGGACCTTGTGACTCTTTTCCCACCTGGCATCAATAGGACACGGTTACTCTGTTCCCCACCTGGGCCTAACCTGGACACGATAACTTTGCTCCACACTTTGGCCTCAAATGGTCCTGATGACTCTCGTCCCCCCACCTAGGCCACAATCTGGACCTGGTGACTGTGGTCCCCACCAGGTTCTCACCTGGACCTGGTGACTCTCGTTCCCACAGGAACCACACCTGGACCTGGTGACTGTGGTGTTCTTGTAGACTCACATTTACCTGGAGACTCTGGTCCCCACCTGGATCTGGTGACTCTTGCCTGCAGGTTGTCCTCACCTGGACCTGGTAACTCTAGTCCCTAGATGGGCATCTTCGGGACGTGGTTCCACTGCAAGGCCTGCAGGATGGCCTCACCTGGACCTGGTGAGTGGGGTTACCACTTGGGCCTCACCCATACTAGCTGACACAGGTCCCCACGTGGGTCTAACTTGGATCTGGTGTATCTGGTAATTCTGGTCACCTTCTGAGAATCACCTGGACTTGGTGAATCTGGTAAATCTGGTCACCACCTGGGAATCACGTGGACCTGGTGAATCTCGTCCCCATCTGGGCTTCACCCAGTCCTGATGACTTTGTTCCCCACCTGGACCTGATTGCTGTGGACTCCTTCTTGACCTCACCTGGAACTGGTGACTCTGATCCTAACTGGGCCTCACCCAGATCTGGTGACTCTGGTCCTCACCTATGGACAATTATGACCTGGATACTCTCTTCCACACCGGCGTCACACCTGCACATGATGACTCTGGAACCTCTCTAGGCCTCACCCTGACCTGGTGACTCTGGTCCCCATCTGGATTTCACCTGGTCCAGGTGATTCTGGTACCCCTCTAGGGTCAACCAGATCTGGTGACTCTGGTCCTCACATGGGCCTCACCTGGACCAAGTGAATATAATCCATCTGGGCCTCATTTGGACCTGGAACTCTGGTCCCTACCTGGGCATCATCAGAACATGGTTACTCTGCATTGCCTGCAGGTTGGCCTCACCTGGACCTGGTGAGTGTGGTTGCCACCTGGGTCTCACCCATACCTGGTGACACGGGTCCCCACGTGGGCCACACTTCGACCTGGTGAATCTGGTCCTTACCTGGTCCTCACCCGGAACTGGTAACTCCGGTCATCATCTGGGAATCTCCTGGACCTTGTGAATCTGGTTCCCGTCTGGGCATCTCCCAGTCCTGGCGACTTTGTTCCCCACCTGGACCTGATTGCTGTGGACTCCTTCTTGGCCTCACCTGGAACTAGTTACTCTGATCCTAAGTGGGCCTCACATAAACCTGCTGAATCTGGTCTTAACCTGTGGACCATTATGACCTGGATACTCTGTTCCACATCTGAGCCTCACCTGGACATCATGACTCTGGAACCCCTCTGGGCCTCACCCTGACCTTGTGACTCTGGTCCCCATTAGGATGTAACCTGGACCAGGTGATTCTGGTACCCCTCTAGGCCTCAACCAGATCTGGTGACTCTGGTCCTCAACTGGGACTCACCTGGACTTAGAGAATATGCTCCATCTGGGCCTCATTTGGACCTGGTGACTCCGGTCCCTACCTGGGCAACATCGGGACATGGTTCCACTACATGGCCTGCAGGTTGGCCTCACCTGGAACTGGTGAGTGGGATTGCCACCTGGGGCTCACCCATACCTGGTGACTCAGGTCCCCACGTTGGCCTCTTGGACCTGGTGATTCTGGTCCTTACCTGGTCCTCTCCCAACCTGGGGTCTCTGGTCATCACCTGGGCCTCACCTGGACAAGGTGAATCTTGTCCACATCTGGGCCTCACCCCGTCCAGTTTACTTTGTTCCGCACCTGGACCTAATTGCTGTGGACTCTTTCTTTGCCTCACCTGGAACTGGTGACTCTGGAACCTCTCTGGGCCTCACCCTGACCTGGTGACTCTGGTCCCCATCTGGATGTCACCTGGACCAGGTGATTCTGGTACCCCTCTAGGCCTCAACCAGATCTGGTGACTCTGGTCCTCAAATGGGCCTCACTTGGACCTAGTGAATATACTCGATCTGGGCCTCATATGGAGCTGGTGACTCTGGTCCCTACCTGGGCTTCATCGGGACACGGTTCCTCTGCATGGCCTGCAGGTTGGCCTCACCTGGACCTGGTAACTCTGATCCCTACCTGGGCTTCATCGGGACACGGTTCCTCTGCATGGCCTGCAGGTTGGCCTCACCTGGACCTGGTGAGTCGGGTTGCCACCAGGGCCTCACCCATACCTGGTGACACAGGTCCCCCCGTGGGCCTCACTTGGACCTGGTGAATCTGGTACCTACCTGGTCCTCACCCAGAACTGGTAACTCTGGTCACCACCTGGGAATCACCTGGACCGGGTGAATCTGGTCCCCATCTGGGCTTTCATGGCCCTAGTGAATCTGGTCCTCACCCAGGCATCATTGGGACCTGGATACTCTATTCCACACCTGGGCCTCACTTTTTCCAGGGACCTCTGGTCTTATTCTGGGCCTCAAACTAAACTGGTTACTCTGGTTCCCCCTCGGGACCTCACCCTTACCTGTTGACACTCGTCACCCCTTGGGCTTCACTTGGGCCTGGTGAATCTGGTTCCTAGCTGGTCCGCACCTGGATCTGGTGACAGGTCACCATTTGGGCCTCACCTGGACTTGGTGAATCATGTTGCCATTGCGCCTCACCTGGAACTTGTGACTGTGGTCCCTCCTGGACCTCACCTGGATCTGGTAGATCTGGTTCCCATATGGGGCTCTCCTGGACCTGGTTCCTGAGGTCTCCATCTGGTCTCACCTGGAACACAATGACTCTGATCCATATTTGGACCTCTCCTGGACTTGTTGACTCTGATCCTTACCTGTGCATCATTGGGACCTGGATACTATCTTATATACCTGGACCTCACCAGGACCTGGTGACTGTGGTCCCACCTGGGCCTCACCTGGACGGGGTGACTGGTTCCCACAGGGACATCACCTGGACCTGGTGACTCAGGTCCTCATATGGGCATCTTGGGACCTGGTTTCACAGTTCCACATCGGGGCCTCACCTGGACCTAGTGATTCTCGTCCCCCACTGGGCCTCACCCTGACTTGTGACACTGGTCCCTACCTGGATATCACCAGAACCGGGTGACACACCCGGAGCTGGGGACACTGGTCCTCAGCTGGGCCTCAACAGGACCTGGTTAATCTACTCCAAACTTAGGCTTCGTCTGGACCTTGTGACTCTTTTCCCACCTGGCATCAATGGGACATGGTTACTCTGTTCCCCATCTGGTCCTCACCTTGACATAACTTTGCTGCACACTTTGGCCTCAACTGGTCCTGATGACTCTCGTCCCCCAACCTAGGCCTCAATCTGGACCTGGTGACTTGTCGTCCCCAACTGATTCTCAGCTGGATCTGGTGACTCCTGTTCCCACATGAACCACACCTGGACCTGGTGACTGTGGTGTTCTTGTAGACTCACATTTACCTTGTGACTCCCATCCCCACCGGGCCTCACCTGGATCTGGTGACTCTGGCCTGCAGGCTGGCCTCACCTGGACCTGGTGATTGGGGTTGCCACCTGGGCCTCACCCATACCTGGTGACTCAGGTCCCTACGTGGGCCTCTTGGACCTGGTGATTCTGGTCCTTACCTGGTCCTCTCCCAGAACCGGGGACTCTGGTCACCACCTGGGCCTCACCTGGACCTGGTGAATCTGGTCCCCACCTGGCCTCACCCAGTCCTGGTGACTTTGTTCCCCACCTGGACCTGATTGCTGTGGACTCTTTCTTGGCCTCACCTGGACCTGGTGACTCTGATCCTATCTGCGCGTCACCAAGATCTGGTGACTCTGGTCCTCACCTGGCATCATTGGTACCTGGTGACTCTGTTCCACAGCTGAGCCTCAGCTGGACATGATGACTCTCGAACCTCTCTGTGCCTCACCCTGACCTGGTGACTCTGGTCCCCATCTGTATGTCACCTGGACCAGGGGATTCTGGTACCCCTCTAGGCCTCAACCAGATCTGGTGACTCTGGTCCTCAACTGGGCCTCACCTGGACCTAGTGAATATGCTCCATCTGGGCCTCATTTGGAGCTCGTGCCTCTGGTACCTACGTGGGCACAATCGGGACATGGTTCCACTGCATGGCCTGCAGGTTGGCCTCACCTGGACCTGGTAACTCTGGTCCCTACCTGGACATCATCGGGACACGGTTCCTCTGCATGGCCAGCATGTTGGCCTCAGCCGGACCTGGTGAGTGGGGTTGCCACCTGGGGCTCACAAATACCTGGTGACACAGGTCCCCACGTGGGCCTCACTTGGACCTGGTGATTCTGGTCCCCATCTGGGCCTCACCCAGTACTGTTGACTTTCTTCCCCACCTGGACCTGATTGCTGTGGCCTCCTTCTTGGCCTCAACTGGAACTGTTGACTCTGATCCTAACTGGGCCTCACCCAGATCTGGTGACTCTGCTACTCACCTGTGGACCATTATGACCTGGATACTTTGTTCCACACCTGAGCCTAACCTGGACATGCTGACTCTGGATCCCCTCTGGGCCTCACCCTGACATGGTGACTCTGGTCCCCGTCTGGATGTCACCTAGACCAGGTGAATCTGGAAACCCTCTAGGCCTCAACTTGTCCTGGTGACTCTGGGCCTCAACTGGGCCTCAACGGGACCTAGTGAACATGCTCCCCACCTGCGCCTCATCTGGACCTGGTGACTCTGGTTCTACCTGGGCGTCACCGGGACATGGTTACTCTATTCCCCACTGGGACAGACCTGATCCTGGTAACTCTGGTCCTGACGTTGGCATCTTCTGTACCAGGTGACTCTGGCTCAAACCTGGGTCTCACCAGTAACTGGTGACTCTGATCCAAAGCATGGCCTCACCTGACCTGGTGACTGTGGTTCTCATCGGACCTCACCTGGACCTCATGTCTCTGGTCCCACCTGGGCCTCACCAGGACCTGGTGTCTCTGGTACCCACCTGGGTAGCATCAGGATATGGTTACACTGTTCACTATCAGTGACCCAGCCGGACCTATTAACTCTGGTCTTCACCTGGGCCACACCTGGACATAGTGACACTGGTTCCCACATGGGTCTCACCTGGACATGGTCACTCGGATCCCCACCTGGTCCTTACCTGTAACTGGTGATTCGTGTTCCCACATGGACATCATGTGGACCTGGTGGCTGCATTGTTTCTAGCTTCTCATGTACCTCGCGACGCTGGTCCCCACCAGAGCCTCACCGGGACCTGGTCAGTGTGGTTGCCACCTGCATCTCACCTGCACCTGGTGATTCTGGTCTGCACCTGAGACTACCCTGGATCTAGTGACTGTGGTCCCCACCTGGGCTTCACCTGGATTTGGGGACTCCGGTCCCCATCTGGGCCTCACCTGGCCCTGTTGACCATGGTCCTCAACTGGGCAAAATCGGGACGCGGTGACTGTGTTCCACAACTGGAAATCAAATGGACCACGTGACTCTGGTTCCCCTCTGGGTCTCACCGTACCCTAGTGACTGTGAAACCCACTTTGGCCTGACGTGGACCTGCTGACCCTGGTTGGAAGCTGCGCCTGACCTCGAACTGTTGACTCTGCTTCTTTCAAGGGCCTCCCCTGTACCTGGTGATCCTGGTCTCCACCGGGCCTCACCTGGACGTGGTGACTCTTGTCACAACTGGGGACTCACCTGGACCTGCTTACTGTTTCCACACCTGGGCCTGAATAGACCTGTTGACCATGGTCCCCAAGCCGGCCTCACATGGACCTGTTGCCTCTGATCCCCACCGGGGCCTCACGTGTACCTGGTAACTCTGGTCCTCACCTGGGCCTCATCTGGACCTAGTGACTCTGGTCCCCACCTGGGCTTCACATGGATCTGGTGACTCTGGTCCCCACCTGGACTTCACCTGTATCTGGTGACTCTGGTACCCACCTGGACCTCTCCTGGACCTGGTGACTCTCTTTCCAACATGGAGCTCACCTGGATCTGGTGACTCTGGTCCTCAGTTTGGCCTCACCTGGACCTGGTGTCTCTCGTCCCCACTTTCACCTAACTCAGAACTGCTGAATCTTCCCCCACCTAGGCCGCACCCAGACCTGGTGACTCTTGTCCCCAGCTATGCCTCAATTCGACCTGTTGAATCTGGTCCTCACGTGGGCCTCCCATGGACCTGGTACTCAGCTGGATAGAGTGGCTCTGGTTCCCACAAGGGGCTCACCTGATACTGCTGACTGTGATCTTAGTCTATGCCACACCAGGACCTGGTGATTCTGTTCCCCTTCTGGGCCTGCATGGCTCTAGTGACTCTGGTCTTCACCCAGGCATCATTGGAACCTGGATACTCTATTCCACACCTGGGCCTCACTTTGATTAGGGATCGCTGGTCCCATTCTGGGCCTCAAATTAACTGGTTACTCAGGTTCACCCTCTGAGCCTCACCCTTACCTGGTGACTCTGGACACCCTTTGGGCTTCACTTGGGCCTGGTGAATGTGGTCCTTAGCTGGTCCGCACAAGGATGTGGTGACTGGTCGCCACCTGGGCCTCACCTGGACTTGGTGAATCCTGTTGCCACCTGCGCCTCACCTGGACCTTGTGACTGTGGTCCCACCCGGATCTCACCTGGATCTGGTGGCTCTGGTTAACATATGGGGCTCTCCTGGACCTGCTGCCTGTGGTCTCCATCTTTCCTCACCTGTAACACAATGACTCTGATCCATATTTGTGCCTCTCCTGGACCTGTTGACTCTGGTCCTTACCTGGAAATCATTGGGAGATGGATACTCTCTTATATACTTGGGCCTCACCTGGACCTGGTCACTGTGGTCCCACCTGGGCCTCACATGGACGAGGTGACTTGTTCCCACAGGAACCTCACCTGGACCTGGTGACTCAGGTCATCATATGGGCATCATGGGACCTTGTTTCTCAGTTCCACATCGGGGACTCACCTGGACCTAGTGATTCTCATCTCCCTCTGGGCCTCACCCTGACGTGGTGACTCTGGTCCTCACCTGGACGTCACCAGAACCGGGTGACTCTGGTCCCCCTCTGGGACTCACCCGGAGCTGGGGACACTGGTCCTCAACTGGGCCTCAACAGGACCTGGTGAATCTACTCCTCACTTAAGCCTCGTCTGGACCTTGTGACTCTTTTCCCACCTGGCATCAATGAGACATGGTTACTCTGTTCCCCACCTAGGTCTAAACTGGACATGATAGCTTTTCTCCACACTTTGGCCTCAACTGGTCCTGATGACCCTGGTCCCCCCACCTAGGCCTCAATCTGGACCTGGTGACTGTGGTCCCCAACTGGGTCTCACCTGGACCTGGGGATTCTCGTTCCCACATGAACCACACCTGGACCTGGTGACTGTGGTGTTCCTGTAGACTCACATTTACCCATTGACTCCGGTCCCCACTAAGGCCTCACCCGGATCTGGTGACTCTGGCCTGCAGGTTGGCCTCACCTGGACCTGGTGAGTGGGGTTGCCATGTGGGCCTCACCCATACCTTGTGACTCAGGTCCCCACGTGGGCCTCTTGGACCTGGTGAATCTGGTCCTTACCTGGTCCTCTCCCAGACCCGGGGACTCTGGTCACCACCTGGGCCTCACCTGGACCTGGTGAATCTGGTCCCCATCTGGGCCTCACCCAGGCATGGTGACTTTGTTCCCCACCTGGATCTGATTGCTGTGGACTCTTTCTTGGCCTCACCTGGAACTGGTGAATCTGATCCTATCTGCGCGTCTCCCAGACCTGGTGACTCTGGTCCTCACCTGGGCATTACTGGTACCTGGTGACTCTGTTCCACACCTTAGGCTCACCTGGACATGATGACTCTGGAACCTCTCTGGGCCTCACCCTGACATGGTGACTCTGGTCCCCATCTGGATGTCGCCTAGACCAGGTGAATCTGTTACTCCTCTAGGGCTCAAATAGACCTGGTGACACTGGTCCTCAACTGGGTGTCACCGAGACCTAGTGAATATGCTCCCCACCTGCGCCTCATCTGGACCTGGTGACGCTGGGTCTACCTGGGCATCATCAGGACATGGCTACTCTGTTCCCCACTGAGACTGACCTGATTCTGGTAACTCTGGTCCTGACTTTGGCCTCTTCTGTACCAGGTGACTCTGCTTCCACCTTGGCCTCACCTGCAACTGGTGACTCTGATCCAAAGCATGGCCTCTCCTGACCTGGTGACTGTGGTTTCCATCGGACCTCACCTGGACCTCATGTCTCTGGTCCCACCTGGGCCGCCCCAGAACCTGGTGTCTCTGGTACCCACCTGGGTAGCATCAGGATATTGTTACACTGTTCACTAACAGTGACCCAGCCGGACCTATTAACTCTGGTCTTCACCTGGGCCACACCTGGACATGGTGACACTGGTTCCCACCTGGGTCTCACCTGGAAATGGTGAGTCAGATACCCACCTGGTCCTAACCTGTAACTGTTGATTCTCCTTCCCACATGGACATCATGTGGACCTGGTGGCTGCGGTGTTTCTAGTTTGTCATGTACCTTGTGACTCTGGTCCCCACCAGGGCCTCACCGAGACCTGGTGAGTGTGGTTGCCACCTGCACCTCACCTGGACCTGGTGATTCTGGTCTGCACCTGAGACTACCCTAGATCTGGTGACTGTGGTCCCCACCTGGGCTTCACCTGGATTTGGGGACTCTGGTCCCCATCTGAGCCTCACCTGGCCCTGTTGACCATGGTCCTCAACTGGGCAAAATTGGGACGCGTTGACTGTGTTCCACAACTGGACCTCACCTGGACCACGTGACTCTGGTTCCCCTCTGGGTCTCACCGTGCCCTAGTGACTGTGAACCCCACTTTGGCCTGACTTGGACCTGCTGACCCTGGTTGACACCTGCGTCTGACCTCGAACTGTTGACTCCGGTTTATTCAAGGGCTTCCCCTGTACCTGGTGATCCTGGTCCCCCCTGGGACTCACCTGGACGTGGTAACCCTTGTCACCACCGGGGACTCACCTGGACCTGGTTACTGTGTTCCACACCTGGGCCTCAAGTAGATCTGTTGACCATGGTACCGAAGCCGGCCTCATATGGACCTGTTGCCTCTGATTCCCACCGGGGCATCACGTGTACCTGGTAACACTGGTCCTCACTTGGGCCTCATCTGGACCTAGTGACTCTGGTCCCCACCTTGGCTTCACCTGGATCTGGTGACTCTGGTCCTCAACTGGGCCTCACGTGGACCTATTGAATATGCTCCATCTGGGCCTCATTTGAACCTGGTGACTCTCTTCCCTACCTGGGCATCATCGGGACATGTTTCCACTGCATGGCGTTTAGGTTGGCCGCACCTGGACCTGGTAACTGTGGTTCTACCTGGGCATCATCGGGACACTCTTCCTCTGCATTGCCTGCATTGTGTCCTCACCTGGATCTGGTGAGTGGGGATGCCACTTGGGCCTCACCCATACCTGGTGACCCAGGTGCCCACGTGGGACTCACTTGGACCTGGTGAATCTGGTCCTTACCTGGTCCTCACCCATTCCTGGTGATTTTGTTCCCCACCTGGACCTGATTGCTGTGGACTCCTTCTTGGCCTCACCTGGAAGTGGTGACTCTGATCGTAGCTGGGCCTCACCCAGATATGGTGACTCTGGTCCTCACCTGTGGACCATTATGACCTGGATACTCTGTTCCACACCTGAGCCGCACCTGGACATGATGACTCTGGATCCACTCTGGGCATCACCATGACATGGTGACTCTGGTCCCCATCTGGATATCACCAGAACCGGGTGACTCTGGTCCCCCTCTGGGACTAACCTAGAGCTTGGGACACTGGTCCTCAACTGGATCTCAACAGTACCTGTTGAATCTACTCCTCACTTAGGTCTCGTCTGAACCTTGTGACTCTTTTCCCACCTTGCATTAACGGGACATGGTTACTCTGTTCCCCACCTGGGCCTCACCTGACATGATAACTTGGCTCCACACTTTGTCCTCAACTGGTCCTGATGAATCTGGTCCCCCCACCTAGGCCTCAATCTGGACCCGGTGACTGTGGTCCCTACCTGGGGCTCACCTGGACCTGGTGACTCTCGTTCCCACATGAACCACACCTGGACCTGGTCCCTGTGGTGTTCTTGTAGACTCACATTTACCTGGTGACTCCGGTCCCCACTAGGGCCTCACCTGGATCTGGTGACACTGGCCTGCATGTTGGCCTCACCTGGACCTGGTGAGTGGGGTTGCCACCGGGGCCTCACCCATACCTGGTGACTCAGGTCCTCACGTGGCCCTCACTTGGAGGTGGTGAATCTGGTCATTACCTGGTCCTCGCCAGACCCGGGGAGTCTGGTCACCACCTGGACCTCACCTGGACCTGGTGAATCTGGTCCCCATCTGGGCCTCAGCTAGTCATGGTGACTTTGTTCACCACCTGGACCTGATTGCTGTGGACACTTTCTTGGCCTCACCTGGAACTGGTGACTCTAATCTATCTGCGCATCACCCAGACCTGGTGACTCTGGTCCTCACCTGGGCATCATTGGTACCTGGTGACTCTGTTCCACAGCTGAGGCTCACCTGGACTTAAAGACTCTGGAACCTCTCTGGGCCTCACCCTGACCTGGTGACTCTCGTCCTTACCTGGGCATCATTGGGACCTGGATACTCTCTTATATACCTGGGCCTCACCTGGACCTGATGACTGTGGTCCCACCTGGGCCTCACCGGGATGACGTCACTGGTTCCCACAGGGCCCTCACCTGAACCTGGTGACTCAGGTCCTCAAATGGGCATCATGGGACCTGGTTTCTCAGTTCCACATCGGGGCTTCACCTGGACCTAGTGATTCTCGTCCCCGTCTGGGCCTCACCCTGACATGGTGACTCTGGTCCCCACCTGGATATCACCAGAACCGGGTGACTCTGGTCCCCCTCTGGGACTCACCCGGAGCTGGTGACACTGGTCCTCAACCTGGCCTCAAAAGGACCTGGTGAATCTACTCCTCACTTAGGCCTCATCTGGACCTTGTGACTCTTTTCCCACCTGGCATCAATGGGACATGGTTACTCTGTTCCTCACCTGGGCCTCACTTGGACATGATAAATTTGCTGCACACTTTGGCCTCAAATGGTCCTGATGACTCTGGTCCCCCCACGTAAGCCACAAACTGCACCTGGTGACTGTGGTCCCCACCTGGGTCTCACCTGGACCTGGTGACTCTCGTTCCCACATGAACCACACCTGGACCTGGTGACTGTGGTATTCTTGTAGACTCACATTTACCTGGTGACTCCGGTCCCCACTAGGGTCTCACCTGGATCTGGTGACTCTGGCCTGCAGGTTGGCGTCACCTGGACCTGGTAATGGGGTTGCCACCTGGGCCTAACCCATAACTGGTGACTAATTCCCCACGTGGGCCTCTTGAACCTGGTGAATCTGGTCCTTACCTGGTCCTCTCCCAGACCCAGGGACTCTGCTCAACACCTGGGCCTCACCTGGACCTGGTGAATCTGGTCCCCATCTGGGCCTCACCCAGTCCTGGTGACTTTGTTCCCCACCTGGACCTGATTTCTGTGGACTCTTTCTTGGCCTCACCTGGAATTTGTGACTCTGATCCTATCTGCGCGTCACCCAGATCTGGTCACTCTGGTCCTCACCTGTGGACCATTATGACCTGGATACTCTGCTCCACACCTGAGACTCACCTGGACATGATGACTCTTGATCCCCTCTATGCCTCACCCTGACATGGTGACGCTGGTCCCCTTCTGGATATCACCTAGACCAGGTTAACCTGGTTCCCCTCTAGGGCTCAACTTGACCTGGTGATTCTGGTCCTCAACTGAGCCTCACCAGGACCTAGTGAACATGCTCCCCACCTGCGCCTCATCTGGACCTGGTGACTCTGGTTCTCCCTGGGCATCATCGGGACATGGTTACTCTATTCCCCACTGGGACTGACCTGATCCTGGTAACTCTGCTCCTGACTTTGGCCTCTTCTGTACCAGGTGACTCTGACTCCACCTGGGCCTAACCTGTAACTGGAGACTCTGATCCTAAACATGGCCTCACCTGACCTGGTGACTGTGGTTCCCATCGGGACGTCACATGGACCTCATGTCTCCGGTCCCACCTGAGCCTCACCAGGACCTGGTGTCTCTGGTACCCTCCTTGGTAGCATCAGGATATTGTTAAACTGTTCACTAACAATGACGCAGCCGGACCTATTAACTCTGGTATTCACCTGGGCCACACTGGACATGGTGACACTGGTTCCCACCTGGGTCTCACCTGGACATGGTGAGTCGGATCCCCAATGGTCCTCACCTGTAACTGGTGATTCTCGTTCCCACATGGACATCATGTGGACCTGGTGGCTGCAGTGTTTCTAGCTTCTCATGTACCTCGTGGCTCTGATCCCCACCAGGGCCTCACCGGGACCTGGTGAGTGTGGTTGCCACCTGCACCTGACCTGGACGTGGTGATTCTGGTCTGTAACCGAGACTACCCTGGATCTGGTGACTGTGGTCCCCACCTGGGCTTCACCTGGATTTGGGGACTCCGGTCCCCATCTGGGCCTCACCTGGCTCAGTTGACCGTGGTCCTCAACTGGGCAAAATTGGGACCCAGTGACTGTGTTCCACAACTGGCCCTCACCTGGACCAGGTGACTCTGGTCCCCCTCTGGGTCTCACCGTGCCCTAGTGCTGGGAACCCCACTTTGGCCTGACTTGGACCTGCTTACCCTGGTTGCCACCCGTGCCTGACCTCGAACTGTAGACTCTGGTTCTTTTAAGGTCCTCCCCTGTACCTGGTCATCCTGGTCCCCACCTGGGCTTCACCTGGACGTGGTGACTCTTGTCACCACCGGGGACTCACCTGGACCTGGTTATTGTGTTCCACACCTGGACCTCAAATAGACCTGTTGACCATGGTCCCCAAACCGGCCTCACATGGACCTGTTTCCTCTGATCTCCACCGGGGCCTCACGTGTACCTGGTAACTCTGGTCCTCACCTGGGCCTCATAAGGACCTAGTGACTCTGGTCCCCACCTGGGCTTCACCTGGATCTGGTGACTCTGGTCCCCACCTGGACTTCACCTGGATCTGGTGACTCTGGCCCTACCTGGACCTCTCGTTGACCTGGTGACTCTCTTTCCAACATGGACCTCGCCTGGATCTGGTGACTCTGGTCCTCAGTTTGGTCTCACCTGGACCTGGTGTCTCTCGTCCCCACTTTGACCTAACTCAGAACTGCTGAATCTTGCCCCACCTAGGCCGAACCCAGACATGGTGACTCTTCTCCCCAGCGTTGCCTCAATTCGACCTGATGAATCTGGTCCTCACATGGGCCTCACATGGACCTGGGACTCAGCTGGATAGAGTGGCTCTGGTTCCCACAAGGGTCTCACGTGATACTGCTGACTGTGGTCTTATTCTATGCCTCAACAGGACCTAGTGATTCTGTTCCCCATCTGGGCCTGCATGGCCCTAGTGACTCTAGTCCTCACCCAGGCGTCTTTGGGACCTGGATACTCTATTCCACACCTGGGCCTCACTTTGACCAGGGACCTCTGGTCCCATTCTGGGCCTCAAACTAAACTGGTTACTCTGGTTCCCCCTCTGGGCCTCACCCATACCTGGTGACTCTGGTCACCCCTTGGGTTTCACTTGGGCCTGGTGAATCTGGTCCTTAGCTGGTCCGCACCTGGATCTGGTGACTGATCGCCAACTGGGCCTCACCTGGACTTGGTGAATCCTGTTGCCACCTGCGCCTCCCCTGGACCTTGTGACTGTGGTCCCACCTGGACCTCACCTGGATCTGGTGGCACTGGTTCCCATATGGGGCTCTCCTGGACCTGGTTCCTGTGGTCTCCTTCGGGCCTCACCTGGAACACAATGACTCTGATCCATATTTGGGCCTCTCCTGGACCTGTTGACTCTCGTCCTTACCTGGGCATCATTGGGACCTGGATACTCTCTTATATACCTGGGCCTCACCTGGACCTTGTGACTATGGTCCCACCTGGGCCTCACGTGGACGAGGTGACTGGTTCCCACAGGGGCCTCACATGGACCTGGTGACTCAGGTCCTCTTATGGCACCATGGAACCTGGTTTCTCAATTCCACATCGGGGCTTCAACTGGACCTAGTGATTCTCGTCCCACTCTGGGCCTCACCGTGACGTGCTGACTCTGGTCACCACCTGGATACCACCAGAACCGGGTGACTCTGGTCCCCCTCTGGGACTCATCCGCAGCTGTGGACACTGGTCCTCAACTGGGCCTCAACAGGACCTAGTGAATCTATTCCTTACTTAGACCTCGTCTGGACCTTGTGACACTTTTTCCACCTGGCATCAGTGGGACATGGTTACTCTGTTCTCCACCTGGGCCTCACCTGGACATGATAACTTTGCTCCACACTTTGGCCTCTACTGGTCCTGATGACCCTGGTCCACCCACCTAGGCCTCAATATGTACCTGGTGACTGTGGTCCCCACCTGGGTCTCACCTGGACCTGGTGACTCTCGTTCGCACATGAACAAAAACTGGACCTGGTGACTGTGGTTTTCTTGTAGACTCACATTTACCTGGTGACTCTGGTCCACACTAGGTTCTCACCTGGATCTGGTGACTCCGGCCTGCAGGTCGGCCTCACCTGGACCTGGTGATTGGGGTTGCCACCTGGGCCTCATCCATACCTGGTGACTCAGGTCCCCAAGTGGGCCTCTTGGAGGTGGTGAATCTGGTCCTTACCTGGTCCTCTCCCAGAGTCGGGGACTCTGGTCACCATCTGGGCCTCACCTGGTCCTGTTGAATCTGGTCCCCATCTGGGCCTCACCCAGTCCTGGTGACTTTGTTCCCCACCTGGACCTGATTGCTGTGGACTCTTTCTGGGCCTCATCTGGATCTGGTGACTCTGATCCTATCTGCGCGTCACCCATACCTGGTGACTATGGTCCTCACCTGGGCATAATTGGTACCTGATGACTCTGTTCCACACCTGAGCCTCACCTGGACATGATGACTCTGCAACCTCTCTAGGCCTCACCCTGACCTGGTGACTCTGGTCCCCATGTGGATGTCACCTGGACCAGGTGAATCTGCTACCCCTCTAGGTCTCAACAAGATCTGGTGACTCTGGTCCTCAACTGGGCCTCACCTGCACCTAGTGAATATGCTCGATCTGTCCTCATTTGGACCTGGTGACTCTGGTCCCTACCTGGGCATCATCGGGACATGGTTCCACTGCATGACTTGCAGGTTGGCCTCACCTGGACCTGGTAAATATTGTCCTACCTCGGCATCATCAGGACATGGTTCCACTGCATGGCCTGCAGGTTGGCATCACCTGGACCTGGTAACTCTAGTCCCTACGTGGGCATCATCGAGACACGGTTCCTCTACATGGCCAGCAGGTTGTCCTCACATGGACCTGGTGAGTGGGGTTGTCACCTGGACCTCACCCATACCTGCTGACACAGGTCCGCACGTGTGCCTCACTTGGATCTGGTGAATCTGGTCCTTACCTGGTCCTCACCTGGAACGGTAACTCTGGTCACTACCTGGGAATAACCATGACCTGGTGAATCTGGTCCGCATCTAGTCCTCACCCAGTCCTGGTGAATTTTTTCCCCACCTGGACCTGATTGCTGTGGACTCCTTCTTGGCGTCAACTGGAACCAGTGACTCTGATCCTAACTGGGCCTCTCTGAGATCTGGTGACTCTGGTCCTCACCTGTGGACCATTATGACATGGATACTCTGTTCCACACCTGAGTCTCACCTGGACATGATGACTCTGGAACCCCTCTGGGCCTCAGCCTGACATGGTGACTCTGGTCCCCATCTGGATGTCACCTAGACCAGGTGAATCTGGTACCCCTCTAGACCTCAACTAGACCTGGTGACTCTGGTCCTCAACTTGGCCTCACCGGGACCTAGTGAATATGCTCCCCACCTGCGCCTCATCTGGACCTGGTGACTCTGGGTCTACCTGGGCATCACCGGGACATGGTTACTCTATACCCCAATGGGACTGACCTGATCCTGGTAACTCTGTTCCTGACTTTGGCCTCTTCTGTACCAGGTGACTCTGATCCACCTGGGCTTCACCTGTAACTGGTGACTCTGATCCTAATATGGCCTCACCTGACGTGGTGACTGTGGATCCCAGTGGGACCTCACCTGGAACTCATGTCTCTGGTCCCACCTGGGCCTCACCAGGACCTGGTGTCTCTGTTAACCACCTGGGTAGCATCAGGATATGGTTACACTGTTCACTAACAGTGACCCAACCGGACCTATTAACTCTGGTCTTCACCTGGGCCACACTGGACATGGTGACACTGGTTCCCACCTGACACTCACCTCTACATGGAGAGTCAGTTCACCACCTGGTACTCACCTGTAACTGGTGATTCTCGTTCCCACATGGACATCATGGGGACCTTTTGGCTGTAGTGTTCCTAACTTCTCATGTACCTCGTGACTCTGGTCCCCACCAGGGCCTCACCGGGACCTGGTGAGTGTGGTTGTCACCTGCACCTCACCTGGACCTGGTGATTCTGGTCTGCACCCGAGACTACCCTGGATCTGGTGACTGTGGTCCCCACCTCGGCTTCACCTGGATTTGGGGACTCTGGTCCCCATCTGGGCCTAACCTGACCCAGTTGACCATGGTCCTCAACTGGGCAAAATTGGGATCCGGTGACTGTGTTCCACAACTGGACCTCACCTGGACCAGGTGACTCTGGTCCGTGTCTGGGTCTCACCGTGCCCTAGTGACTTTGAACCTCACTTTGGCCTGACTTGGACCTGCTCACCCTGGTTGCCACCTGCACCTGAACTCGAACTGATGTCTCTCGTTCTTTAGGGCCTCCCTTTTACCTGGTGATCCTGGTCCCCACCTGGGCCTCACCTGGATGTGGTGACACTTCTCACCACCGGGGACTCACCTGGACCTGCTTACTGTGTTCCACACCTGGGCCTCAAGTACACCTGTTGACCATTTCCCCAAGCCGGCCGCACATGGACCTGTTGCCTCTGATCCCAACCGGGGCCTCACGTGTACCTGGTAACTCTGGTCCTCACCTGGGCCTCATCTGGACCTAGTGACTCTGGTCACCACCTGGGCTTCACCTGGATCTGGTGTCTCTGGTCCCCTCCTGGATTTCACCTGGATCTGGTGACTCTGGTCGCCACATGGACCTCTCCTGGACGTGGTGACTCTCTTTCCAACATGGACCTCAGCTGGATCAAGTGACTCTGGTTCTCCCTTTGGCCTCACCTGGACCTGGTGTCTCTCGTCCCCACTTTGACCTAACTCAGAACTACTGAATCTTGCCACACCTAGGCCGCACCCAGACCTGGTGACTCTTGACACCAGCTATGCCTCAATTCGACCTGATGAATCTGGTCCTCACGTGGGCCTCACAGGGACCTGGGACTCAGCTGGATACAGTGGCTCTGGTTCCCACAAGGGGCTCACTTGATACTGGTGACTTATTCACCAGTGGTCTTATTCTATGCCTCACCAGGACCTAGTGATTCTGTTCCCAATCTGGGCTTTCATGGCCCTAGTGACTCTCGTCCTCACCCAGGCATCATTGAGACCTGGATACTCTATTCCACACCTGGGCATCACTTTGTCCAGGGACCTCTGGTCCCATTCTGGGCCTCAAACTAAACTGGTTACTCTGGTTCCCACTCGTGGCCTCACCCTTACCTGGAAAATCTGGTCACCCCTTGGGATTCACTTGGGCCTGGTGAATCTGGTTATTATCTGGTCCGCACCTGGATCTGGTGACAGGTCACCACGTGGGCCTCACCTGGACTTGGTGAATCATGTTGCCACCTGCGCCTCAACTGGACCTTGTGACTGTGGTCCCTCCTGGACCTCACCTGGATCTGGTGGCTCTGGTTCCCATATGGGGCTCTCCTGGACCTGGTTCCTGTGGTCTTCATCTGGCCTACCTGGAACACAATGACTCTGATCCATATTTGGGCCTCTCCTGGACCTGTTGACTCTGGTCCTTACCTGGGCATCATTTGGACCTGGATACTCTCTTATGTACCTGGGCCTCACCAGGACCTGGTTACTGTGGTCCCACCCGGGCCTCACCTGGACGGGGTGACTGGTTCCCACAGAGACATCACCTCGACCTGGTGACTCAGGTCCTCATATGGGAATCTTGGGACCTGGTTTCACAGTTCCACATTGGGGCCTCAGCTGGACCTTGTGAATCTCGTCCCCCACTGGGCCTCACCCTGACTTGTAACACTGGTCCCCACCTGGATATCACCAGAACCGGGTGACACACCCGGAGCTGGGGACACTGGTCCTCAGCTGGGCCTCAACAGGACCTGGTGAATCTACTCCAAACTTAGGCTTCGTCTGGACCTTGTGACTCTTTTCCCACCTGGCATCAATGGGACATGGTTACTCTGTTCCCCACCTGGGCCTCACCTGGACATGATAACTTTGCTGCACACTTTGGCCTCAACTGGTCCTGATGACTCTCGTCCCCCAACCTAGGCCTCAATCTGGACCTAGTGACTGTCGTCCCCACCTCGGTCTCACCTGGAACTGGTGACTCTCTTTCCCACATGAACCACATCTGGACCTGGTGACTGTGGTGTTCTTGTAGACTCACTTTTACCTGCCTTCTCCGGTGCCGACAAGGGCCTCACGTGGATCGGGTGACTTTGGCATGCAGGTTGGCCTCACCTGGACATGGTGAGTGGGGTTGCCACCTGGGCCTCACCCATACTCGGTGAGTCAGGTCCCCTCGTGGGCCTCTTGGACCTGGTAATCTGGTCCTGACCTGGTCGTCTCCCAGCCCCGGGGTTTCTGGTCACCACCTGAGCCTACCTGGACATGGTGAATCTGATCCCCATCTGGGCCTCACCCAGGCCTGTTGACTTGTTCCCCACCTGTATCTGATTGCTGTGGACTCTTTCTTCGCCTCACCTGGAACTGGTGACTCTGATCCTATCTGCCCGTCACCGAGACCTGGTGACGCTGGTCCTCACCTGGGCATTTTTGGTACCTGGTGACTCTGTTCCACACCTGAGCCTCACCTGGACATGATGACTCTGGAACCTCTCTGGGCCTCATCCTGATCTGGTGAGTCTGGTCCCCATCTGGAAGTCACCTGGACAAGGTGATTCTCGTACCCCTCTAGACCTCAACCAAGTCTGGTGACTCGGTCCTCCACTGGACCTCACCTGGACCTAGTGAATATGCTCCATCTGGGCCTCATTGGACCTGGTGATTCTGGTCCCTACCTGGGCATTATCGGGACATGGTTCCACTGCATGGCCTGTAGGTTGGCCTCACCTGGACCTGAGAACTCTAGTCCCTACCTCGGCATCATCGGGACAGGGTTCCTCTGCATGGCCTGCATGTTGGCCTCACCTGGACCTGGTGAGTGGGGTTGTCACCTGGGTATCACACATGCCTGGTGACACAGGTCCCCACGTGGGCCTCACTTGGACTTGGTGAGTCTGGTCCTTACCTGGTCCTCACCCGGAACTCGTAACTCTGGTAACCACCTGGGAATCACCTGGACCTGGAGAATCTGGTCCCCATCCGGGCCTCATCCAGTCCTGGTGACTTTGTTCCCCACCTGGACCTGATTGCTGTGGACTCCTTCTTGGCCTCACCTGGAACTGGTGACTCTGATCCTAACTGGGCCTCACCCAGATCTGGTGACTCTGTTCCTTCCTGTGGACCATTATGACCTGGATACTCTTTTCCACACCTGAGCCTCACCTGGACATGATGACTCTAGATCCCCTCTGAGCCTCAGCCTGACATGATGACTCAGGTCCCCATCTGGATGTCACCTAAACCAGGTGAATCTGGTACCCCTCTAGGCCTCAACTTGACCTGGTAAATCTGGTCCTCACTTGGACTCACCGGGACCTAGTGAGCATGCTCCCCAACTTCGCATCATCTGGACGTGTTGACTCTGGTTCTACCTGGGCATCATCGAGACATGGTGACTCTATTCCCCACTGGGACTGACCTGATCCTGGTAACTCTGGTCCTGACTTTGGCCTCTTCTGTACCAGGTGACTCTGGCTCCACCTGGGCCTCACCTGTAACTGGTGACTCTGATCCTAAGCATGGCCTCACCTGACCTGGTGACTGTGGTTCCCATCGGGACCTCACCTGGACCTCATGTCTCTGGTCCCACCTGGGCCACACCAGGACCCGGTGTCTCTGGTACCCACCTGGGTAGCATCAGGATATGGTTACACTGTTCACTAATAGTGACCAAGCCAGACCTATTAATTCTGGTCTTCACCTGGGCCACACCTGGACATGGTGACACTGGTTCCAACCTGGGTATCACCTGGACATGGTGAGTCGGATCCCCACCTGGTCCTCACCTGTAACTGGTGATTCTCATTCCAGCATGGACATCACGTGGACCTGGTCGCTGCAGTGTTTCTAGCTTCTCATGTACCTCGTGACTCTGGTCCCCACCAGGGCCTCACCGGGACTTGGTGAGTGTGGTTGCCACCTGCACCTCACCTGGACCTGGTGATTCTGGTCTGCACCTGAGACTACCCTGGATCTGGTGACAGTGGTCCCCACCTGGGCTTCACCTGGATCTGGTGACTCTGGTCCCCACCTGAGCTTCACCTGGATTTGGGGACTCTGGTCCCCATCTGGGTCTCACCTGGCCCTGTTGACCATGGTCCTCAACAGGGCAAAATTGGGACCCGGTGACTGTCTTCCACAACTGGACCTCACCTGGACCAGATGACTCTGGTCCGCCTCTCGGTCTCACCGTGCCCTAGTGACTGTGAACCCCACTTTGGCCTGTCTTGGCCCTTCTGACCATGGCTGCCACCTGCGCCTGACCTCGAAATGTTGACTCTGGTTCTTTCCAGGGCCTACTTGGACCTGGTGATCCTGGTCCCCACCTCGGACTCTCCTGGACGTGATGAAACTTGTCACCACCGGGGACTCACCTGGACTTGGTTACTGTTTTCCAAACCTGGGCCTCAAATAGACCTGTTCACCAAGGTCCCCAAGCCGGCCTCACAAGGACCTGTTGCCTCTGATCCCCACCGGGGCCTCACGTGTATTTCGTAACTCTGGTCCTCACCTGGGACTCATCTGGACCTAGTGACTCTGGTCCACACCTGGGCCTCACATGGATCTGGTGACTCTGGTCCCCACCTGGACTTCACATGGATCTGGTGACTCTGGTCCCCACATGGACCTCTCCTGGACCTGGTGACTCTCTTTCAAACATGGACCTCACCTGGATCTGGTGAATCTGGTCCTCAGTTTGGCCTCACCTGGACCTGGTGTCTCTCGTCCCCACTTTGACCTAACTCAGAACTGCTGAATCTTGCCCCACCTAGGCCACACCCAAACCTGGTGACTCTTGTCCCCAGCTATGTCTCAATTCGATCTGATGAATCTGGTCCTCACGTGGGCCTCACATGGACCTGGGACTCAGCTGGACAGAGTGGCTCTGGTTCCCACAAGGGGTTCACCTGATACTGGTGACTGTGGTCTTATCCTATGCCTCACCAGGACCTAGTGATTCTGTTCCCCATCTGGGCCTGCATGGCCCTAGTGACTCTGGTCCTCACCCAGGCATCATTGGGACCTGGATACTCTATTCCACACCTGAGCCTCACTTTGACCAGGGACCTCTGGTCCCATTCTGGGCCTCAAACTAAACTGCTTACTCTGGTTCCCCCTCAGGTACTCACCCTTACCTGGTGACTCTGGTCACCCCTTCGTTTTCACTTGGGCCTGGTGAATCTGGTCCTTAGCTGGTCCGCACCTGGATGTTGTGACTGGTCGCCACCTGGGCCTCACCTGGACTTGGTGAATCCTGTTGCCACCTGCGCCTCAACTGGACCTTGTGACTGTGGTCCTACCTGGACCTTACCTGGATCTGGTGGCTCTGGTTCACATATGGGGTTCTCCTCTACCTGGTTCCTTGGTCTCCATCTGGCCTAGCTTGGAAAAAAATGACTCTGATCCATATTTGGGCCTCTCCTGGATCTGTTGACTCTGGTCCTTCCCTGGGTATCATTGGGACCTGGATACTCTCTTATATACCTGGGCCTCACCTGGACCTGGTGACTGTGGTCCCACGTGGGCCTCACCTGGACGATGTGACTGGTTCCCACAGGGCCCTCACCTGGACCTGGTGACTCAGGTCCTCATATGGGCATCATGGGACCTGGTTTCTCAGTTCCACATCGGGGCCTCACCTGGACCTAGTGATTCTCATCCCCCTCTGGGCCTCTCCCTGACGTGGTGACTGTGGTCCCCACCTGATATCACCAGAACCGGGTGACTCTGGTCCCTCTCTGGGTCTCACCCGGAGCTGGAGACACCGGTCCTAAACAGGGCCTCAACAGGACCTATTGAATCTCTCCTCACTTTGGCCTCGTCTGGACCTTTTGACTCTTTTCCCACCTGGCATCAATGGGACATGGTTACTCTGTTCCCCACCTGGGCCTCACCTGGACATGGTAACTTTGCTCTGCACTTTGGCCTCAACTGGTGCTGATGACTCTGGTCCCCCGACATAGGACTCAATCTGGACCTGGTGACTGTGGTCCCCACCTGGGTCTCTCCTGGACCTGGTGACTCTCGTTCCCACATGAACAACACCTGGACCTGGTGACTGTGGTGTTCTTGTAGACTCACATTTACCTGGTGATTCTGGTCCCCACTAGGGCCTCAACTGGATCTAGCGACTCTGGCCAAAAGTTGGCCTCACCTGGACCTGGTGAGTGGGGTTGCCACCTGGGCCTCACCCATACCTGGTGACTCAGGTCCCCGCGTGGGCCTCTTGGACCTGGTGAATCTGGTCCTTACTTGGTTCTCTCCCAGACCTGGGGACTCTGGTCACCACCTGGGCCTCACGTGGACCTGGTGAATCTGGTCCCCAGCTGGGCCTCACCCAGTCCTGGTGACTTTGATCCCCACCTGGGCCTGATTGCTGTGGACTCCTTCTTGGCCTCACCTGGAACTGGTGACTCTGATCCTAACTGGGTCTCACCCAGATCTTGTGACTCTGGTCCTCACCTGTGGACCATTATGACCTGGATACTCTGTTCCACACGTGAGACTCACCTGGACATGATGACTTTGGAACCCTCTGGGCCTCACGCTGACATGGTGACTCTGGTCCCCAACTGGATGTCACCTAGACAAGGTGAATCTGGTACCCCTCTAGGCCTCAACTAGACCTGGTGACTCTGGTCCTCAACTGGGCCTCACCGGGACCTAGTGAACATGCTCCCCACCTGAGCCTCATGTGGACCTGGTCATTCTGATTCTACCTGGGCATCATCGGGACATGGTTACTCAATTCCCCACTGGGCCTGACCTGATCCTGGTACCTCTGGTACTGAATTTGGCCTCTTCTGTGCCAGGTGTCTCTGGCTCCACCTGGGCCTCACCTGTAACCTGTGACTCTGATCCTAAGCATGGCCTCACCTGACCTGGTCTCTGTGGTTCCCATCGGGACCTCACGTGGACCTCATGTCTCTGGTCGCACCTGGGCCTCACCAGGACCTGGTGTCTCTGGTACCCACCTAAGTAGCATCAGGATATTGTTACACTGTTCACTATCAGTGACCCAGCCGGACCTATCAACTCTGGTCTTCACCTGGGCCACACCTGGACATGGTGACACTGGTTCCCACCTGGGTCTCATCTGGACATGGTGAGTCGGATCCCCACCTGGTCCTCAACTGAAACTGGTGATTCTCGTTTCCACATGGACATCATGTGTACCTGGTAGCTGCAGTGTTTCTAGCTTCTCATGTACCTCGTGACTCTGTTCCCCACCAGGGACTCACCGGGACCTGGTGTGTGTGGTTGCCACCTGCACCTCACCTGGACCTGGTGATTCTGGTCTGCACCCGAACTACCCTGATCTGGTGACTGTGGTCCCCACTTGGGCTTCACATGGATTTGGGTACTACGGTCCCCACCTGGGCCTACCTGGCCTTGTTGACCATGGTTCCCACCGAGGCAAAATAGGGACCCAGTGACTGTGTTCCACAACTGGTCCTCACCTGAACCAGGTGACTCTTGGCCCCCTCTGGGTCTCACTGTGCCCTAGTTTCTGTGAAGCCCACTTTGGCCTGACTTGGACCTGCTGACCCTGGTTGCCACCTGCGCCTGACCTTGAGCTGTTGACTCTGATTCTTTCAAGGGCCTCCCCTGTACCTGGTGTTCCTGGTCCCCACCTGGGCCTCACCTGGACGTGGTGACTCTTGTCACCACCGGGGACTCAACTGGACCTGCTTACTGTGTTCCACACCTGTGCCCCAAGTAGACTTGTTGACCATGGACCCCAGGCGGGACTCACATGGACCTGTTGCCTCTGATCCCCACCGGGGCCTCACGTGTATATGGTAACTCTGGTCCTCACCTGGGCCTCATCTGGACCTATTGACTCTGGTCCTTACCTGGGCATCATTGGGACCTGGATACTCTCTTATATACCTGGGCCTCATCTGGACATGGTGACTGTGGTCCCACGTGGGCCTCACCTGAAGGAGGTGACTGGTTCCCACAGGGACATCATCTGGACCTGGTGACTCAGGTCCTCATATGGGCAGCATTCACCTGGATTCTCAGTTCCACATCAGGGCTTCAACTATTCCTAGTGATTCTCGTCCCGCTCTGGGCCTCACCTCGATCTGGTGACTCTGGTCCTCAGTTTGGCCTCACCTGGACCTGGTGTCTCTCGTCCCCATTTTGACCTAACTCAAAACTGCTGAATCTTGCCCCACCTAGGCCGCACCCAAACCTGGTGACTCTTGTCCCCAGCTATGCCTCAATTCGACCTGATGAATCTGGTCCTCACATGGGCCTCACATGGACCTGGGACTCAGCTGGATAGAGTGGCTCTGGTTCCAACAAGGCGCTCACCTGATACTGGTGACTTATCCACCAGTGGTCTTATTCTATGCCTCACCAGGACCTAGTGATTCTGTTCCCCATCTGGGCCTGCATGACCCTAGTGACTCTGGTCCACACCCAGGCATCATTGGGACCTGGATACTCTATTCCACAATTGGGCCTCACTTTGACCAGGGACCTCTGGTCCCATTCTGAGCCTCAAACTAAACTGGTTACTCTGGTACCCCCTCTAGGCCTCACCCTTACCGCTTGACTCTGGTCACCCCTTGGGATTCACTTGGGCCTGGTGAATCTGGTCTTAAGCTGGTTCGCACCTGGATCTGGAGACTGGACGCCACCTGGGCCTCACCTGGATTTGGTGAATCCTGTTGCCACCTGCGCCTCACCTGGACTTTGTGACTGTGGTCCCACCTGGACCTCACATGGATCTGGTGGCTCTGGTTCCCATATGGGGCTCTTCTGGACCTGGTTCCTGTGGTCTCCATCTGGCCTCCCCTGGAAAACAATGACTCTGATCCATATTTGGGCCTCTCTTGGACCTGTTGACTCTGGACCTTACCTGGGCATCATTGGGACCTGGATACTCTCTTATATACCTGGGCCTCACCTGGAACTGGTGACTGTGGTCCCACCTGGGCCTCACCTGGACGAGGTGACTGGTTCCCACAGGGACCTCCCCTGGGCCTGGTGACTCAGGTCCTCATATGTGCATCATGGGACTTGTTTTCTCAGTTCCACATTGGGGCCTCACCTGGACCTAGTGATTCTCGTTCCGCTCTGGGCCTCATCGTGACGTGGTGACTCTGGTCCGCATCTGACTCACACCAGAACCGGGTGACTCTGGTCCCCCTCTGGGAATCACCCAGAGCTTGGGACACTGATACTCAACTGGGCCTCAACAGGACCTGGTGAATCTACTCCTCACTTAGGCCTCGTCTGGACCTTGTGATTTTTTTCCCACCTGGCATCTATGGGACATTTTTACTCTGTTCCCCACCTGGGCCTCACTTGGACATGATAACTTTGCTCCATACTTTGGCCTCAACTCGTCCCGATGACTCTGGTCCCCCCACATAGGCCTCAATCTGGACCTGGAGACTGTCATCCACACCTGGGTCTCACCTGGACCTTGTGACTCTCGTTCCCACATGAATCACACCTGGACCTGGTGACTGTGGTGTACTTGTAGACTCACATTTACCTGGTGACTCTGGCCCCACTAGGGCCTCACCTGGATCTGCTGACTCTGGCCTGCAGGTTGGCCTTACCTAAACTTGGTTAGTGGGATGCCACCTGGGCCTCACCCATACCTGGTGACTCAGGTCCCCAGGTGGGCCTCTTTGTCCTGGTGAATCTGGCCCTTACATGGTCTGCTCCCAGACCCTGGGAATCTTGTCACAACCTGGGCCTCACCTAGACCTGGTGAATCTGGTCACCATCTGGGCCTAACCCAGTCCTGGTGACTATGTTCCCCACCTGGACGTGTTTGCTCTGGACTCTTTTTTGCCCTCACCTTGAACTGGTGACTCTGATCCTATCTGTGCGTCACCCAGACCTGGTGACTCTCGTCCTCACCTGGGCATCATTGGTACCTGGTTACTCTGTTCCACACCTGAGCCTCACCTGGACATGAGGTCTCTGGGACCTCTCTGGGCCTCACCCTGACCTGGTGATCTGGTCCCCATCTGGATGTCACCTGGACCAGGTGATTCTGGAACCCCTCTAGGCCTCAACCAGATCTGGTGACTCTTGTCCTCAACTGGGCCTCACCTGGACCTAGTGAATATGCTCCATCTGGGCCTCATTTGGATCTGGTGACTCTGGTCACTCACTGGGCATCATCGGGAAATGGTTCCACTGCATGGCCTGCTGGTTTGCCTCACCTGGACCTGGTAACACTGGTCCCTACCTGGGCATCATCGGGTCATCTTGACCTGGTGAGTGGGGTTCCCTCCTGGATCTTACCCATGCCTGGTGACACAGGTCCCCACGTGGGCCTCACTTGGACCTGGTGAATGTGGTCCTTACCTAGTCCTCACCCGGAAGTGGTAAACCTGGTCACCATCTGGGCATCACCTAGTCCTGGTGACTTTGTTCCCCACCTGGACCTGATTGCTGTGGACACCTTCTTGGCCTCACCTGGAAGTGGTAACTCTGATCCTAACTGGGCCTCTCCCAGATCTGGTGATTCTGGTCCTCACCTGTGGACCATTATGATCTGAATACTCTGGTCCCCATCTGGATGTCACCTAGACCAGGTGAGTCTGGTACCCCTCTGGGCCTCAACCAGATCTGGTGACTCTGGTCCTCAACTGGGCCTCACCTGGACCTAGTGAATATGCTCCATCTGGGCCTCATTTGGACCTGGTGACTCTGGTCCCTACGTGGGCTACATCGGAACATGGTTCCACATAATGGTCTGCAGGTTGGCCTCTTCTTGACCTGGTAACTCTGGTCCCTATCTGGGCATCATCGGGACACGGTTCCTCTGCATGGCCTGCAGGTTGGCGTCACCTGGACCTCGTACCTCTGGCCCCTACCTGGGCATCATCGGGACACGGTTCCTCTGCATGGCCTGCAGGTTGGCCTCACCTAGACCTGGTGAGTGGGCTTGCCACCTGGGCCTCACCCATACCTGGTGACACAGGTCTCACGTGGGCCTCACTTGGACCTGGTGAATCTGGTCCTTACCTGGTCCTCACCCGGAACTAGTAACCCTTGTCACCACCTGGGAATCACCTGGACCTGGTGAATCTGGTCCCCATCTGGGCCTCACCCAGTCCTGGTGACTTTGATCCCCACCTGGACCTGATTGCTGTGGACTCCTTCTTGGCCTCACTTGGAAGTGGTGACTCTGATCGTAGCTGGGCCTCACCCAGATCTGGTGATTCTGGTCTTCACATGTGGACCATTATGACCTGGATACTCTGTTCCACACCTGAACCTCACCTGGACATGATGATTCTGGATGCCCTCTGGGCCTCACCCTGACATGGTGACTCTGGTCCCCATCTGGATGTCCCCTAGACCAGGTGAATCTGGTACCCCTCTAGGCGTCAACTAGACCTGGTGACTCTGGTCCTCATCTGGGCCTCACCTGGACCTAGTGAATATTCTCCCCACCTGCGCCGCGCTGGACCTGGTGACTCTGATTCTACCTGGGCATCATTGGGACATGGGTACTGTATTACCCACTGGGACTGACCTGATCCTGGTAACTCTGGTCCTGACTTTGGCCTCTTCTGTACCAGGAGACTCTGGCTCCACCTGGGCCTCACCTGTACCTGGTGACTCTGATCCTAAGCATGGGCTCACCTGACCTGGTGACTGTGGTTCCCATCGAGACCTCACCTGGACCTCATGTCTCCGGTTACACCTGGGCCTCATCAGGACCTGGTGTCTCTGCTACCCACATGGGTAGCATCAGGATATGGTTACACTGTTCACTAACACTCATCCAGCCGGACCTAATAACTCTGGTCTTCACCTGGGGCACACGAGGACATGGTGACACTGGTTCCCACCTGGGTCTCACCTGCACATGGTAAGTCGGATCCCCACCTGGTCCTCACCTGTAACTGGTGATTTTCGTTCCCACATGGACATCATGTGGACCTGGTGGCTGCAGTGTTTCTAGCTTCTCATGTACCTCGTGTCTCTGGTCCCCACCGGGGCCTCTCCGGGACCGGTGAGTGTGGTTGCCACCTGCACCTCACATGGACCTGGTGATTCTGGTCTGCACCTGAGATTACCCTGGATCTGGTGACTGTGGTCCCCACCTGGGCTTCACCTGGATTTGGGGACTCCGGTCCCCATCTTGGCCTCACCTGGCCCTGTTGACCATGGTCCTCAACTGTGCAAAATTGGGAACCAGTGACTGTGTTCCACAACTGGACCTCACCTGGACCAGGTGACTCTGGTCCCACTCTGGGTGTCACCGTGCCCTAGTGACTGTGAACCCCACTTTGGCCTGAATTGGACCTGCTGACCCTGGTTGCCACCTGCGCCTGACCTCGAACTGTTGACTCTGGTTCTTTCAAGGGCCTCCCCTGTACCTGGCGATCCTGGTCCCCAACTGGACGTGGTGACTCTTGTCACCACCGGGGACTCACCTTGACATGATTACTTTGCTCCACACCTGGGCCTCAGGTAGACCTGTTGACTATGGTCCCCAAGCCGGCCTCACGTGGACCTTTTGGCTCTGATCCCCGCCGGGGTCTCACGTGTATCTGGTAACTCTGATCCTCACCTGGGCCTCATCTGGACCTAGTGACTCTGGTCCCCACCTGGGCTTCACCTGGATCTGGTGACTCTGGTCCCCACCTGGACCTCTCCTGGACTTGGTGACTCTCTTTCCAACATGGACCTCACCTGGATCTGGTGACTCTGGTCCGAATCTGGACCTCTCCTGTACCTGGTGTCTCTCTTGCCCACTTTGATCTAACTCAGAACTGCTGAATCTTGCTCCACCTATTACGCACCCAGACCTGGTGACTCTTGTCCCTAGCTATGCCTCAATTCGACCTGATGAATCTGGTCCTCACGTGGACCTCACATTTACCTGGGACTCAGCTGGAAAGAGTGGCTCTGGTTCCCACTAGGGGCTCACCTGGTACTGCAGAATGTGGTCTTATTCTATGCCTCACCAGAACCTAGTGATTCTGTTCCCCATCTGGGCCTGCATGGCCTTAGTGACTCTGGTCCTCACTCAGGCATCATTGGGACCAGGATACTCTATTCCACACCTGGGCCTCACTTTTACCAGGAACCGCTGGTCCCATTCTGGGCCTCAAACTAAACTGGTTACTCTGGTTCCCCCTCTTAACCTCACCCTTACCTGATGACTCTGGTCACCCCTTGGGCCTCCCCTGGACCTGGTGACTCTGGCCTGCAGGTTGGCCTCACCTGGACTTGATTAGTGGGATGCAACCTGGGCCTCACCCATACCTGGTGACTCAGGTCTCCACGTGGGCCTCTTGGACCTGGTGAATCTGGTCCTTACCTGGTCCTCTCCCAGACCTGGGGACTCTGGTCACCACCTGGGAATCACCTGGGCCTAGTGAATCTGGTACCCATCTGGGCCTCCACGAGTCCTGGTGACTTTGTTCCCCACCTTGACCTGATTGCTGTGGACTCTTTCATGGCCTCACCTGGACCTGGTGACTCTGATCCTATCTGCGTGTCACCCAGACCTGGTGACTCTGGTCCTCACCTGGGCGTCATTGGTACCTGGTGACTCTGTTCCACACCTGAGCCTCAGCTGGACATGAGGCTCTGGACTCTGGAACCACTCTGGGTCTAACCCTGACCTGGTGACTCTGGTCTCCATCTGGATGTCACATGGACCAGGTGATTTTTGTACCCCTCTAGGCCTCAACCAGTTCTGGTGACGCTAGTCCTCAACTGGGCCTCACCTGGACCTATTGAATATGCTCCATCTGGGCCTCATTTGGACCTGGTGACTCTCTTCCCTACCTGGGCATCATCGGGACATGGTTCCACTGCATGGCCTTTAGGTTGGCCGCACCTGGACCTGGTAACTGTGGTTCTACCTGGGCATCATCGGGACACTCTTCCTCTGCATTGCCTGCAGGGTGGCCTCACCTGGACCTGGTGAGTGGGGTTGCCACTTGGGCCTCACCCATACCTGGTGACCCAGGTGCCCACGTGGGACTCACTTGGACCTGGTGAATCTGGTCCTTACCTGCTCCTCACCCGGAACTGCTAACTCTGGTCACCACCTGGGAATCACCTGGGCCTGGTGAATCTGGTCCCCATCTGGGCCTCACCAAGTCCTGGTGATTTTGTTCCCCACCTGGACCTGATTGCTGTGGACTCCTTCTTGGCCTCACTTGGAAGTGGTGACTCTGATCGTAGCTGGGCCTCACCCAGATCTGGTGACTCTGGTCCTCTCCTGTGAACCATTATGACCTGGATACTCTGTTCCACACCTGAGCCTCACCTGGACATGATGACTCTGGATTCACTCAAGGCCTCACCATGACATGGTGACTCTGGTCCCCATCTGGACGTCCCCTAGACCAGGTGAATCTGGTACCCCTCTAGGCGTCAACTAGACCTGGTGACTCTGGTCCTCATCTGGGCCTCACCTGGACCTAGTGAATATTCTACCCACCTGCGCCTCGATGGACCTGGTGACTCTGACTCTACCTGGGCATCATTGGGACATGGTTACTGTATTACCCACTGGGACTGACCTGATCCTGGTAACTCTGGTCCTGACTTTGGCCTCTTCTGTACCAGGTGACTCTGGCTCCACCTGGGCCTCAGCTGTACCTGGTGACTCTGATCCTAAGCATGGCCTCGACCTGACCTGGTGACTGTGGTTCCCATCGGGACCTCACCTGGACCTCATGTCTCCGGTTACACCTGGGCCTCACCAGGTCCTGGTGTCTCTGGTACCCACCTGGGTAGCATCAGGATATGGTTACACTGTTCACTAACCCTCATCCAGCAGGACCTAATAACTCTGGTCTTCACCTGGGGCACACCAGGACATGGTGACACTGGTTCCCACCTAGGTCTCACCTGGACATGGTGAGTCGGATCCCCACCTGTTCCTCACCTGTAACTGGTGATTTTCGTTCCCACATGGACATCATGTGGACCTGGTGGCTGCAGTGTTTCTAGATTCTCATGTACCTCGTTACTCTTGTCACCACCAGGGACTCACCTGGACCTGGTTACTGTGTTCCACACATGGGCCTCAAGTACACTTGTTGACCATGGTCCCTAAGCCGGCCTCACATGGACCTGTTGCGTCTGATCCCCACCGTGGCCTCACGTGTACCTGGTAACTCTGGTCCTCACCTGGGCCTCATCTGGACCTAGTGACTCTGGTCCACACCTGGGCTTGACTTGGATCTGGTGACTCTGCTCCCCACCGGGACTTCACCTGGATCTGGTGACTCTGGACCCACCTGCACCTCTCCTGGACCTGGTGACTCTCGTTCCAACATGGACCTCACCTGGATCTGGTGACTCTGGACCTCTTTTTGGGCTCACATGGACCTGGTGTCTCTCGTCCCCACTTGGATCTAACTCAGAACTGCTGAATCTTGCACCACCTAGGCTGCACCCAGACCTGGTGACTCTTGTCCCCACTATGCCTCAATTCGACCTGATGAATCTGGTCCTCACGTGGGCCTCACATGGACCTGGGACTCAGCTGGATAGACTGGCTCTGGTTTCCACAAGGGGGTCACCTGATACTGCTGACTGTGGTCTTATTCTATGCCTCACCAGAACCAAGTGATTCTGTTACCCATTTGGGCCTGCATGGCCCTAGTGACTCTGGTCCTCACCCAGGCATCATTGGGACCTGGATACTCTACTCCACACCTGGGCCTCACTTTGACCAGGGACCTCTGGTCCCTTTCTGGGCCTCAAACTAAACTGGTTACTCTGGTTCCCCCTCTGGGCCTCACCCTTACCTGGTGACGCTGGTCACCCCTTGGGCTTCACTTGGGCCTGGTGAATCTGGTCCTTAGCTGATCCTCACCTGGATCTGGTGACTGGTCGCCACCTGGGCCTCACCTGGACTTGGTGAATCCTGTTACCACCTGCGCCTCACCTGGACCTTATGACTCTGGTCCCACCTGGACCTCACCTGGATCTGGTGGCTCTGGTTCCCATATGGGGCTCTCCTGGTCCTGGTTCCTGTGGTCTCCATCTGGCCTCACCAGGAACACAATGACTCTGATCCATATTTGGGCTTCTCCTGGACCTGTTGACTCAGGGCCTTACCTAGGCATCATTGGGACCTGGATACTCTCTTATATACCTGGGCCTAACCTGGAACTGGTGACTGTGGTCCCCCTGGGCCTCACCTGGACGAGGTGACAGTTTCCCACAGGGACCTCAACTGGACCTGGTGATTCAGGTCCTCATACGGGCATCATGGGACCTGGTTTCTTAGTTATACATCAGGGCCTCACCTGGACCTAGTGATTTTCGACCCGCTGTGGGCCTCACTCTGACGTGGTGACTCTGGTCCCCACCTGGATATCACCAGTACTGGGTGACTCGCCCCCTCTGGGACTCCCCCGGAGCTGGTTACACTGGTCTTCAACTGGGCCTCAACAGGACCTGGTGAATCTACTCCTCACTTAGGCCTCGTCTGGACCTTGTGACTCTTTTCGCACCTGGCATCAAAGGGACATTGTTACTCTGTTCCACACCTGGGCCTCACCTGGACATGATAACTTTGCTCCACACTTTGGCCTCACCTGGTTCTGATGACACTGGTTGCCCCACCTTGTCCTCAATCTGAACCTGGTGACTGTGGTCCCGACCTGGGTCTCACCTGGACCTGGTGACTAAGTTCCCACATGAACCACACCTGGACCTGGTGACTGTGGTGTTCTTGTAGACTCACATTTACCTGGTGACTCCTGTCCCCACTAGGGCCTCACCTGGATCTGGTGACTCTGGCCTGCAGGTTGGCCTCACCTGGACCTGGTGAGTGGGGTTGCCACCTGGGCATCACCCATACCTGGTGTCTCAGGTCACCACGTGGGCCTCTTGGACCTGGTGAATCTGTACCGTACCAGGTCCTCTCCCAGACCCGGGGACTCTGCTCACCACCTGGGCCTCACCTGGACCTGGTGAATGAATCTGTTCCCCATCTGGGCCTCACCCAGACCTGGTGACTTTGTTCCCCACCCGGACCTGATTGCTGTGGACTCTTTCTTGGCCTCACCTGGACTTGGTGACTCTGATCCTATCTGCGCGTCACCCAGACCTGGTCACTCTGGTCTTCACCTGGGCATCATTGGTACCTGGTGTCTCTGTTCCACACCTGAGCCTCACCTGGACATGATGACTCTGGAACCACTCTGGGCGTATCCCTGACCTGGTGACTCTGGTCTCCATCTGGATGTCACCGGGACCAGGTGACTCTGGGAACCCTCTAGGACTCAACCAGGTCTGGGGATTCTGGTCCTCAACTGGGCCTCACCTGGACCTACTGAATATGCTGCATCTGGGACTCAGTTGGACCTGGTGACTCTGGTCCCTACCTGGGCATCATCGGGCTATGGATCCACTGCATGGCCTGCAGGTTGGCCTCAGCTGGACCTGGTAACTCTGGACCCTACCCGGGCATCACCAGGACACGGTTCCTCTGCATGGCCTCCAGGTTGGCCTCACCTGGAACTAGTGACTGGACTTGCCACCTGGGGCTCACCCATACCTGGTGTCACAGGTACCCACGTGGGCCTCACTTGGACCTGGTGAATCTGGTCCTTTCCCGGTACTCACCCGGACCTGGTAACCCTGGTCACCACCTGGGAATCACCTTGACCTGGTGAATATGGTCCCCCTTTGGGCCTCACCCAGTCCTGTTGACTTTCTTCCCCACCTGGACATGATTTCTGTGGACTCCTCTTGGCCTCAACTGGAACTGGTGACTCTGAACCTAACTGGGCCTCACCCAGATCTGGAACTCTGGACCTCACCTGTGGAGCATTATGACCTCTATACTCTGTTCCACACCTGAGCCTCACCTGGACATGATGACTCTGGAACCTCTCTGGGCCTCACCCTGACCTGGTGACTCAGGACCCATCTGGATGGCACCTGGACCAGGTGATTCTGGTACCCCTCTAGGCCTCAACAAGGTCTGGTGACTCTGGTCCTCAACTAGGCCTCACCTGGACCTAGTGAATATGCTCCATCTGGGCCTCATTTGGACCTGGTGACTCTGGTCCCTAACTGGGCATCATCGGGACATGGTTCCACTGCATGGCCTTCAGGTTGGCCGCACCTGGACCTGGTAACTGTGGTTATACCTGGGCATCATCGGGACGTGGTTACTCTATTCCCCAGTGGGACTGACCTGATCGTGGTAACTCTGGTCCTGACTTTGGCCTCTTCTGTACCATTTGACTCTGGCTCCACCTGGACCGCACCTGTAAGTGGTGACTCTGATCCGAAGCATCGCCTCACCTGACCTGGTGACTGTGGTTTCCATCGGTACCTCACCTGGACCTCATGTCTCTGGTCCCACCTGGGCCTCACCAGGATCTTGTATCTGGTACCCACCTGAGTAGCATCAGAATATGGTTACACTGTTCACTAACAGTGACCCAGCCAGTCCTGTTAACTCTGGTCTTCACTGGGTCCACACCTGGACATGGTGACACTGGTTCCCACCATGGTCTCAGCTGGACATGGTGAGTCACATGCCCACCAGGTCCTCATCTGTAACTGGTGATTCTCGTTCCCACATGGACATCACGTGGAACTGGTGGCTGCAGAGTTTCTTGCTTCTCATGTACTTCGAGAATCTGGTCCGAACCTGGGCCTCACCGGGACCTGGTGAGTGTGGTTGCCTCCTGCACCTCACCAGGACCTGGTGATTCTGGTCTGCCCCTGAGACTACCCTGGATCTTGTGACTGTGGTCCGCACCTGGCCTCACCTGGATTTGGGGACTCCGATCCCCATCCGGACCTCCCCTGGCCCTGTTGTCCATGGTCTTCAACTGGACAAAATTGGGACCCGGTGACTTTGTTCCACAACTGGACCTCACCTGGACCAGGTGACTCTGGTCCCCCTCTGGGTCTCACTGGGCCCTAGTGACTGTGAACCCAACTTTGGACTGACTTGGACCTGCTGACCCTGGTTGCCACCTGCGCCTGACCTCGAACTGTTGACTCAGGTTCTTTCAAAGGCCTCCCCTGTACCTGGTGATCCTGGTCCCCAATTGGGCCTCAACTGGATGTGGTGACTCTTGTCACCACTGGGGACTCACCTAGACAGGCTTACAGTGTTCCACACCTGGGCCACATGTAGACCTGTTGACCATGGTCCCCAATCCAGCCTCACGGGTACCTTTTGGCTCTGGTCCCCGCCGGGGCTTCACTTGTACCTGGTAACTCTGATCCTCACTGGGCCTCATCTGGACCTAGTGACTCTGGTCCCCACCTGGGCTTCACCTGGATCTGGAGACTCTGGTCCCCACCTGGACTTCACCTGTATCTGGTGACACTGGTCCCCACCTGGACCTCTCCTGGACCTGGTGTCTCTCTTTCCAACATGGACCTCACCTGGATCTGGTGACTCTGGTCCTCAGTTTGGCCTCACCTGGACCTGGTGTCGCTCGTCGCCACTTTGACCTAACTCAGAACTGCTGAATTTGCCCCACCTAGGCCGCACGCAGTTTTGGTGACTCTTGTCCCCAGCTATGCCTCAATTCGACCTCATGAATCTGGTCCTCACGTGGCCCTCACATGGACCTGGGACTCAGCTGGATAGAGTGGCTCTGGTTCCCACAAGGGGCTCACCTGATACTGGTGACTGTGTTCTTATTCTATGCCTCACAAGGACCTAGAGATTCTGTTCCCCATCTGTGCCTGCATGGCCCTAGTGACTCTGGTCCTCACCCAGGCATCATTGGGAACTCGATACTCTATTCCACACCTGGGCCTCACTTTTACCATGGACCTCTGGTCCCATTCTGGGCCTCAAACTAAACTGGTTACTCTGGTTCCCCTCTGGGCCTCACCCTTACCTGGTGACTCTGGTCACCCCTTGGGCTTCACTTGGGCCTGGTGAATCTGGTCCTTAGCAGGTCCGCACCTGGATCTGGTGACTGGTCCCCACCTGGTTCTCACCTGGACTTGGTGAATCCTGTTGCCACCAGCGCCTCACCTGGACCTTGTGACTGTGGTCCCACCTGGACCTCACCTGGATTTGGTGGCTCTGGTTGCCATTTGGGCCTCTCCTGGACCTGGTTCCTGTGGTCTCCATCTGGCCTCACCTGGAACACAATGACTCTGATTCATATTTGGGCCTCTCCAGGACCTGTTGACTCTGCTCCTTACCTGGGCATCATTGGGACCTGGATACTCTCTTATATACCTTGGCCTCACCTGGACATTGTGACTGTGGTCCAACCTGGGCCTCTCCTGGACGAGGTGACTGGTTCCCAAAGGGACCTCACCTGGACCTGGTGACTCAGGTCCTCATATGGGCATCATGGGACCTGGTTTCTCAGTTCCACATCGGAGCCTCATCTGGACCTAGTGATTCTGTCCCGCTCTGGGCCTCACCCTGACGTGGTGACTCAGGTCCCCACCTGGATATCACCAGAACCGGGTGACAGTGGTCCCCCTCTGGGACTCACCTGGAGCTGGGGACACTGATCCTCAACTCGGCCTCAACAGGACCTGGTGAATCTACTCCTCACTTAGGCCTCGTCTGGACCTTGTGACTCTTTTCCCACCTGGCAACAATGGGACATGGTTACTCTGTTGCGCACCTGGGCCTCACATGGAAATGATAACTTTGCTCTGCACTTTGGCCTCAACTGGTCCTGATGACCCTGGTCACCCAACCGAGGCCTCAATCTGGACCTGGAGACTGTCGTCTCCCCCTGGGTCTCACCTGGACCTGGTGACTCTCGTTCCCACATGAACCACACCTAGACCTGGTGACTGTGGTGTACTTGTAGACTCACATTTACCTGGTGACTCCAGTCCCCAGTAGGGCCTCACCTGGATCTGGTGACTCTGGCCTGCAGGTTGGACTCACTTGGACCTGGTGAGTGGGGTTGCCACCTGGGCCTCACCCAAACCTGGTGACTCAGGTCCCCACGTGGGCGTCTTTGACATGTTAATCTGGTCCTTACCTGATCCTCTCCCAGACCCGGGGACTCTGCTCACCACCTGGGCCTCACCTGGACCTGGTGAATCTGGTCCCCATCTGGGACTCACCCATTCCTGGTGACTTTGTTCGCCACCTGGACCTGATTGTTGTGGTCTCCTTCTTGGCCGCACCTGGAACTGGTCACTCTGATCGTATCTGCACGTCACCCAGATCTGGTGACTCTGGTCCTCACCTGTTGATCATTATGACCTGGATACTCTTTCCACACCTGAGCCTCACCTGGACATGATGACTCTGGATCCACTCTGGGCCTCCCCCTGACATGGTGATTCTGGTCCCCATCTGGATGTCACCTAGACCAGGTGAATCTGGTACTCCTCTAGGCCTCAACCAAACCTGGTGACTCTAGTCCTCAAGTGGGCCTCACCGGGACCTAGTGAATATGCTCCCCACCTGCGCCTCATCTGGACATGGTGACTCTGGTTCTACGTGGGCATCATCGGGACATGGTTACTCTATTCCCCACTGGGACTGACCTGATCCTGGTAACTCTGGTCCTGACTTTGGCCTCTCTGTACCAGGTGATTCTGGCTCTAACTGGGCCTCACCTGTAACTGGTGACTCTGATTCTAAGCATGGCCTCAACTGACCTGGTGACTGTGGTTCCCATCGGGACCTCACCTGGACCTCATGTCTCTGGTCCCACCTGGGCCTCAACAGGGCCTGGTGTCTCTGGTACCCACCTGGGTAACATCAGGATATGGTTACACTGTTCACTAACAGTGACCCAGCCGGACCTATTAACTCTGGTCTTCACCTGGGCCACACCTGGACATGGTGACACTGGTTCCCACCTGGGTCTCCCCTGGACATGGTGACTCAGATCCCCAATGGTCCTCACCTGTAACTGGTGATTCTCGTTTCCACATGGACATCACGTGGACCTGGTGGCTTCAGCGTTTCTAGCTTCTCATGTAACTCGTGACTCTGGTCCCCACCAGGCCCTCACCGGGACTTGGTCAGTGTGGTTGCCACCTGCATCTCACCTGCACCTGGTGATTCTGGTCTGCACCTGAGACTACCCTGGATCTAGTGACTGTGGTCCCCACCTGGGCTTCACCTGGATTTGGGGACTCCGTTCCCCATCTGGGGCTCACATGGCCCTCTTGACCATGGTCCACAACTGGGCAAAATTGGGACGCGGTGACTGTGTTCCACAACTGGAACTCACCTGGACCACGTGACTCTGGTTCCCCTCTAGGTCTCACCGTGCCCTAGTGACTGTGAAACCCACTTTGGCCTGACTTGTACCTGCTGACCCTGGTTCCCACCTGCGACTGACGTCGAACTGTTGACTCTGGTTCTTTCAAGGGCCTCCCCTGTACCTGGTGATCCTGGTCCCCACCGGGCCTCACCTGGACGTGGTGACTCTTGTCACCACTGGGGACTCAACTGGACCTGCTTACTGTGTTCCACACCTGGGCCTCAATAAACCTGTTGACCATGGTCCCCAAGCCTACCTCACATGGACCTGTTGCCTCTGATCCCCACCGGGGCCTCACGTGTACGTGGTTACTCTGGTCCTCACCTGGGCATCATTGGTCCTGGTGACTCTGTTCCACACCTGAGGCTTCCCTGGACATGATGACTCTGGATCTCCCTGGCTATCAACCTGACCTGGTGACTCTGGTCCCTATATGAATGTCACCTGGACCAGGGGATTATGGTACCCCTCTGGGCCTCAACCAGGTCTGGTGGCTGGTCCTCAACTGGGCCTCACCTGGACCTAGTGAATATGCTCCATCTGGGCCTCCTTTGGACCTGGTGACTCTGGTCACTACCTGGGCATCATCGGGACATGGTTACACTGCATGGCCTGTAGGTTGGCCTCACCTGGACCTGGTAACTCTCGTCCCTACCTGGGCATCATTGGGACCTGGTTCCTCTGCATGGCCTGCAGGTTGGCCTCACCTGGAACTGGTGAGTGGGTTTCTCACCTGGGTCTCACCCTTGCCTAGTGAAACAGGTCCCCACGTGGGCCTCACTTGGACCTGGTGAATCTGGTCCTTACCTGGTGGTCACCCGGAACTGGTAACTCTGGTCACCACATGGGAATCACCTGGGCCTGGTGAATCTGGTCCCCATCTGGGCCTCACACAGTCCTGTTGACTTTCTTCCCCACCTGGACCTGATTGCTGTGGACTCCTTCTTGGCTAACCTGGAACTGCTGACTCTGATGCTAACTGGGCTTCACCCAGATCTGGTGACTCTGGTCCTCACCTGTGGACCATTATGACCTGGATACTCTGTTCCACACCTGAGCCTCACCTGAATATGTTGACACTGGATCCCCTCTGGGCCTCAGCCTGTCATGGGGACTCTGGTCCCCATGTGGATGTCACCAGACCTGGTGAATCTGGTACGCCTCTAGGCCTCACCTAGACCTGGTGACTCTGGTCCTCAACTGGGCCTCAACGGGACCTATTGAACATGCTCCCCACCTGCGCCACATCTGGGCCTGGTGACTCTGGTTCTACCTGGGCATCATCGGGACATGGTTACTCTATTCCCACTTGGAGTGACCTGATCCTGGTAACTCTGGTCCTGACTGGCCTCTTCTGTACCAGGTGACTCTGGCTCCACCTGGGCCTCACCTGGAACTGGTGACTCTGATCCTAAGCATGGCCTCACCTGACCTGGTGACTGTGGTTCCCATCGGAACCTCACCTGGACCTCATGTCTCTGGTCCAAACTGGGCCTCACCAGGACCTGGTGTCTCTGGTATCCACCTTGGTAGCATCAGGATACGGTTACACTGTTCACTAACAGTGACCCAGCCGGACCTGTTAACTCTGGTCTTGACCTGGTCCACACCTGAACATGGTGACACAGGTTCCCACCAGGGTCTCACCTGGACATGGTGAGTCAGATCCCCACCTGGTCCTCACCTGTAACTGGTGATTCTCATTCCCACATGGACATTATGTGGAACTGGTGGCTGCAGTGTTTCTAACTTCTCATGTACCTCGAGCATCTGGTCCGCACCAGGGCCTCACCGGGACCTGGTGTGTGTGGTTGCCACCTGCACCTCACCAGGACCTGGTGATTCTGGTCTGCACCTGAGACTACCCTGGATCTTGTGACTGTGGTCCCCACCTGGGCTTCACCTGGATTTGGGGTCTCCGGTCCCAATCCGGGCCTCACCTGGCCCTGTTGTCCATGGTCTTCAACTGGACAAAATTGAGACCCGGTGACTGTGTTCCACAACTGGACCTCACATGGACCACGTGACTTGGTCCCCCTCTGGGTCTCACCGTGCCCTAGTGACTGTGAACCCAACTTTGGCCTGACTTGGACGTGCTGACCCTGGTTGCCACCTGCGCCTGACCTCGAACTGTTGACTCAGGTTCTTTCAAAGGCCTCCCCTGCACCTGGTGATCCTGGTCCCCAATTTGGCCTCAACTGGACTTGGTGACTCTTGTCACTACTGGGGACTCACCTAGACAGGCTTACAGTGTTCCACACCTGGGCCTCAGGTAGACCTGTTGACCATAGTCCCCTAGCCGGCCTCACGTGGCATTTTGGCTGTGATCCCCGCCGGGGCCTCACGTGTACCTGTTAACTCTGATCTTCACCTGGGCCTCATCTGGACCTAGTGACTCTGGTCCCCACCTGGGCTTCACCTGATCTGGAGACTCTCCTCCCCACCTGGACTTCACCTCGATCTGGTGACTCTGTTCCACACCTGGACCTCTCCTGGACCTGGTGACTCTCTTTCCAACATGGACCTCACCTGGATCTGGTGACTCTGGTCTCAGTTTGGCCTCACCTGTACTGGTGTCTCTCGTCCCCACTTTGACCTAACTCAGAAATGCTGAATCTTGCCCCACCTAGGCCGCACCCAGAGCTGATGACTCTTGTCCCCAGCTATGCCTCAATTCGCCCTGATGAATCTGGTCCTCACGTGGGCCTCACATGGACCTGGGACTCACCTGGATAGAGTGGCTCTGGTTCCCACAAGGTGCACACCTGATACTGGTGATTGTGGTCTTATTCTATGCCTCACCAGGATGTACTGATTCTGTTCCCCATCTGGGCCTGCATGGCCCTAGTGACTCTGGTTCTCACCGAGGCATCATTGGGACCTGGATCCTCTATTCCACACCTAGGGCTCACTTTGACCCGGGACCACTGGTCCCATTCTGGGCCTCAAACTAAACTGGTTACTCTGGTTCCCCTCTGGGCCTCACCCTTACCTGGTGACTCTGGTCACCCCTTGGGCTTCACTTGGGCCTGGTGAATCTGGTCCTTAGCTGGTCCACATTTGGATCTGGTGACTGGTCGCCCCCTGGCCTCACCTGGACTTGGTGAATCCTGTTGCCGCAAGCGCCTCACCTGGACCTTGTGACTGTGGTCCCACCTGGAAGTCACCTGGATCTGGTGGCTCTGGTTCCCATATGGGGCTCTCCTGGACCTGGTTCCTGTGGTCTCCATCTGGACTCACCTGGAACACAATGACTCTGATCCATATTTGGGCCTCTCCTGGACCTGTTGACTCTGGTCCGTACCTGGGCAACATTGGGACCTGGATACTCTCTTATATACCTAGGCCTCACCTGGACCTGGTGACTGTGGTCCCACCTGGGCCTCACCTGGATGAGGTGACTGGTTCCCACAAGGACCTCACCTGGACCTGGTGACTCAGGTCCTCATATGGGCATCATGAGACCTGTGTTCTCAGTTACACATCGGGGCCTCACCTGGACCTAGTGATTCTCGTCCCCCTCTGGGCCTCACCAGGACTTGGTGACTCAGGTCCCCACCTGGATATCACCAGAACCGGGTGACTCTGGTCCCCCTCTGGGACTCTCCCGGAGCTGGGGACACTGGTCCTCAACTGGGCCTCAACAGGACCTGGTGAATCTACTCCTCACTAAGGCCTCGTCTGGACCTTGTGACTCTTTTCCCACCTGGCATCTTTGGGACATGGTTACTCTGTTCCCCACCTGGGCCTCACATGGACATGATAACTTTGCTCCACACTTTGGCCTCAACTGGTCCTGATGAATCTGGTCCCCCGACCTAGGCCTCAATCTGGACCTGGTGACTGTGGTCCCCACCTGGGTCTCACCTGGACCTGGGGACTCTTGATCCCACATGAACCACACCAGGATCTGATGACTGTGTTGTTCTTGTAGAATCACTTTTAACTGGTGAATCCAGTCCCCACTAGGTCCTCACGTGGTTCGGGTGACTTGGCCTGAAGGTTGGCCTCACATGGACCTGGTTAGTGGGGATGCCACTTGGGCTTCACCCATACCTGGTGACTCAGGTCTCCACGTGGGCCTCTTGGACCTGGTGAATCTGGTCCTTACCTGGTCCTCTCCCAGACCCGGGGACTCTGGTCACCACCTGGGCCTCACCTGGACCTGGTGAATCCGACCCCATCTTGGCCTCACTCAGTGCTGGTGACTTGTTCCCCACCTTGACCTGATTGCTGTGGACGCTTTCATGGCCTCACCTGGACCTGGTGACTCTGATCCTATCTGCGTGTCACCCAGACCTGGTGACTCTGGTCCTCACCTGGGCATCATTGGTACCTGGTGACTCTGTTCCACACCTGAGCCTCACCTGGACATGAGGCTCTGGCCTCTGGAACCACTCTGGGCCTAACCCTGACCTGGTGACTCTGGTCTCCATCTGGATGTCACATGGACCAGGTGATTCCGGTACCCCTCTAGGCCTCAACCAGTTCTGGTGACTCTGGTCCTCAACTGGGCCTCACCTGGACCTAGTGAATATGCTCCATCTGGGTCTCATTTGGACCTGATGACTCTTGTCCCTTCCTGGGCATCATCGGGACATGGCTCCACTGCATGACCTGCAGGTTAGCCTCACCTGGACCTCGTAACTCTGGTCCCTACCTGGGCATCATCGGGACATGGTTCCTCTGCATGGCCTGCAGGTTGCCCTCACCTGGACCTGGTGAGTGGGGTTGACACCTGGGCCTCAACCATGCCTGGTGACACAGGTCCCCACGTGGGTCTCACTTAGACATAGTGAATCTGGTCCTTACCTGGACCTCACCCGGAACTGGTAACTCTGGTCACCACCTGGGAATCACCTGGACCTGGTGAATCTGGTCCCCATCTGGGCCTCACCCAGTCCTGGTGACTTTGTTCCCCACCTGGACCTGATTGCTGTGGACTCCTTCTTGGACTCACCTTGAACTGGTGACTCGGATCCTAAATGGGTCTCACCCAGATCTGGTGACTCTGGTCCTCCCCCGTGGACCATTATGATCTGGATGCTTTGTTACACACCTGAGCCTCACCTGGACATGATGACTCTGGATCCCCTCTGGGCCTCAGCCTGACATGGTGACTCTGGTCCCCATCTGGATGTCACCTAGACCAGGTGAATCTGGTACCCCTCTAGGCCTCAACTTGACCTGGTGACTCTGGGCCTCAACTGGGCCTCACCGGGACCTAGGGAACATGCTCCCCACCTGCGCCTCATCTGGACCTGTTGACTCTGGTTCTACCTGGGCATCATCGGGAAATGGTTACACTATTCCCCTCTGGGACTGACCTGATCCTGGTAACTCTGGTCCTGACTTTGGCCTCTTCTCTCCCTGGTGAATCTGGCTCCACCTGGGTCTCACCTGTAACTGGTGACTCTGATCCTAAGCATGGCCTCACCTGACCTTGTGACTGTGGTTCCCATCGGGACCTCACCTGCTCCTCATGTCTCTTGTCTCACCTGGGCCTCACCAAGACTTGGTGTCTCTCGTACCCACTTGGGTAGCATCAGTATATGGTTACACTGTTCACTAACAGTGACCCAGCCGGACCTATTATCTCTGGTCTTCACCTCGCCACACCTGGACATCGTGACACAGGTTCCCACCTTGGTCTCACCTGGACATGGTGAGTCGGATCCCCACAGGGTCCTCACCTCTAACTGGTGATTCTCATTCCCACATGGACATCATGTGGACCTGGTGGCTGCAGTGTTTCTAGCTTCTCATGTACCTCGTGACTCTGGTCCCCACCAGGGCCTCACCGGGACCTGGTGAGTGTGGTTGCCACCTGCACCTCACCTGGACCTGGTGATTCTGGTCTGCACCTGAGACTACCCTGGATCTGGTGACTATGGTCCCAACCTGGGCTTCACCTGGCCCTGTTGACCATGGTCCTCATCACGGCAAAAATGGGACCCGGTGACTGTGTTCCACACCTGGACCTCACCTGGAGCAGGTGACTCTGGTCCCCCTCTGGGTCTCACCGTGCAGTAGGGACTGTGAACCCCACTTTGGCGTGACTTGGACCTGTTGGCCATGTCTATTTCTTCCTCTGTGAGATTTCTGTTCATGTCTTTTGCCCATTTCATGATTGGATTGTTTGTTTCTTTGGTGTTGTGTTTGATAAGTTCTTTATAGATCTTGGAAACTAGTCCTTTATCTGATATGTCATTTGCAAATATCGTCTCCCATTCTTTAGGTTGTCTTTGAGTTTTGTTGACTGTATCTTTTGCTGTGCAAAAGCTTCTTATCTTGATGAAGTCCCAATAGTTCATTTTTGCTTTTGTTTCTTTTGCCTTCGTGGAGTATCTTGCAAGAAGTTACTATGGCCGAGTTCAAAAAGGGTGTTGCCTGTGTTCTTCTCTAGGATTTTGATGGAATCTTGTCTCACATTTAGATCTTTCATCCATTTTGAGTTTATCTTTGTGTATGGTGAAAGAGAGTGGTCTAGTTTCATTCTTCTGCATGTGGATGTCCAATTTTCCCAGCACCATTTATTGAAGAGACTGTCTTTCTTCCAATGGATAGTCTTTCCTCCTTTATCGAATATTAGTTGCCCATAAAGTTCAGGGTCCACTTCTGGATTCTTTATTCTGTTTCACTAATCTATGTGTCTGTTTTTGTGCCAGTAGACTCTAGTTCTTTCAAGGGCCTCAACTGTACCTGGTGATCCTGGTCCCCACCTGGGCCTCACCTGGACGTGGTGACCCTTTTCACCACCGGGGACTCACCTGGACCTGCTTACTGTGTTCCACACCAGGGCCTCAAGTAGACCTGTTGACCATGGTCCCCAAGCCGGCCTCACATGGACCTGTTGCCTCTGATCCCCACCGGGGCCTCACGTGTACCTGGTAACTCAGGTCCTCACCTGGGCCTCATCGGGACCTAGTGACTCTGGTCCCCACCTGGGCTTCACGTGGATCTGGTTACTCTGGTCCCCACCTGGATCTCTCCCGGACCTGGTGACTCTCTTTCCAACATGGACCTCACCTGGATCTGGTGACTCTGGTCCCCCTCTGGGTCTCACCGTGCCCTAATGACTGTGAACCCCACTTTGGCCTGACTTGGACCTGCTGACCCTGGTTGCCACCTGCGCTTGACTTCGACCTGTTGAGTCTGGTTCTTTCAAGGGCCTCCCCTGTACCTGGTGATCCTGGTCCCCACCTGGGACTCACCTGGACGTGGTGACTCTTGTCACCACCGGGGACTCACCTGGACCTGCTTACTGTATTCCACACCAGGGCCTCAAGTAGACCAGTTGACCATGGTCCCCAAACCGGCCTCACATGGACCTGTTGCCTTGATCCCCACCGGGGCCTCATGTGTACCTGGTAACTCTGGTCCTCACCTGGGCCTCATCTGGACCTAGTGACTCTGATCCCCACCTGGGCTTCACCTGGATCTGGTGACTCTGGTCCCCACCTGGACTTCACCTGAATCTGGTGTCTCTGGTCCCCACCTGGACCTCTCTTGGACCTGCTGACTCTCTTTCCAACATGGACCTCACCTGGATCTGGTGACTCTGGTCCTCAGTTTGGCCTCACCTGGACCTGACGTCTCTCGTCCCTACTTTGACCTAACTCAGAACTGCTGAATCTTGCCCCACCTAGGCCGCACCCATACCTGGTGACTCTTGTCCCCAGGTATGCCTCATTTCGACCTAATGAATCTGGTCCTTACGTGAGCCTCACATCACCTGGGACTCAGCTGGATAGAGTGGCTCTGGTTCCCGCAAGGGACTCAAATGATACTGCTGACTGTGGTCTTATTCTATGCCTCACCAGGACCTAGTGATTCTGTTCCCCATCTGGGCCTGCATGGCCCTAGTGACTATGGTCCTTCCAGGCATCATTGGGACCTGGATACACTATTCCACACCTGGGCCTCACTCTGACTAGGGACCTCTGGTCACATTCTTGGCCTCAAACTAAACTGGTTACTGTGGTTCTCCCTCTGGGAATGACCCTTACCTGGTGACTCTGGTCACCCCTTGGGCTTCATTTGGGCCTGGTGAATCTGGTCCTTAGCTTGTCCTCACTTGGATCTGGTGACTGGTCGCCACCTGGGCCTCACCTGGACTTGGTGAATCCTGTTGCCACCTGCGCCTCACCTGGACCTTGTGACTCTGGTCCCACCTGGAAGTCGCCTGGATCTGGTGGCTCTGGTTCCCATATGGGGCTCTCCCGGACCTGGTTCCTGTGGTCTCCATCAGGCATCAACTGGAACAAAATGACTCTGATCCATATTTGGGCCTCTGCTGGACCTGTTCACTCTGGTCCTTACTTGGGCATCATTCGGACCTGGATACTCATTATATTCCTGGGCCTCACCTGGACCTGTTGACTGTGGTCCCACCTGGGCCTCACCTGGACGAAGTGACTGGTTCCCACATGGACCTCACCTGGACCTGGTGACTCAGGTCCTCATATGGGAATCATGGGACCTGGTTTCAGTTCTACATCGTGACCTCACCGGGACCTAGTGATCTCGTCCCCCTCTGGGCCTAACCCTGACGTGGTGACTCTGGTCCCCTCCTGGATATCACCAGAATCGGGTGACTCTGGTCCCCCCCTGGGACTTACCCGGAGCTGGGGACACTGGTCCTCAACTGGGCCTCAACAGGATCTGTTGAATCTACTCCTCACTTAGGCCTCGTCTGGACCTTGTGACTCTTTTCCCACCTGGCATCAATGGGACATGGTTACTCTGTTCTCCACCTGGGCCTCACTTGGATATGATGACTTTGCTTCATTCTTTGGCCTCAACTGGTCCTGATGACTCTTGTCCCCCCATTAGGCCTCAATCTGGACCTGTTGACTGTGGTCCCCACCTGGGTCTCACCTGGACCTGTTGAATCTCGTTCCCACCTGTAATACACCTGGACCTGGTGACTGTAGTTTTCTTGTAGACTCACATTTACCTGGTTACTCCGGTCCCCACTAGAGCCTCACCTGGATCTGGTGACTCTGGCCTGCAGGTTGGCCTCACCTGGACCTGGTGAGTGCGGTTGCCACCTGGGCCTAACCCGTACATGGTGACTCAGGTCCCCACGTGGGCTTCTTGGACCTGGTGAATCTGGTCCTTATCTGGTCCTAACCCAGACCCGGGGACACTGGTCACCACCTGGTTTTCACCTGGACCTGGTGAATCTGGTCCCCATCTGGGCCTCACCCAGTCCTGGTGACTTTGTTCCCCACCTGGACCTGATTGCTGTGGACACTTTCTTGGCCTCACCTGGAACTGGTGACTCTGAACCTATCTGCACGTCACCCAGATCTGGTGACTCTGGTCCTCACCTGTGCATCATTAGTACCTGGTGACTCTGTTCCTCACCTGAGCCTCACCTGGACATGATGCCTCTGGAAGCTCTCTGGGCCTCTTCGTGACCTGGTGACTCTGGTCCCCATGTGGATGTTACCTGGACCAGATGATTCTGGTACCCCTCTAGGCATCAAGCAGATCTGGTTACTCTGGTCCTGATCTGGGCCTCACATGGACCTAGTGAATTTGCTCCATCTGGGCCTCATTTGGACCTGGTGACTCTGGTCCCTACCTGGGCATCATCGCGACATGGTTCCACTGCATGGCCTGCAGGTTTGCCTCACCTGGACCTGGTAACTCTGATGTCTACCTGGGCATCATCGAGACATGGTTCCTCTGCTTGGCCCGCAGGTTGGCCTGACCTGGACCTGGTGAGTGGGGTGGCAACCTGGGCCTCACACATGCAATGTGACACAGGTCCCCACGTGGGTCTCACTTGGACCTGGTGAATCTCGTCCTTTCCTGGTGCTCATCCGGTACTGGTATTTCTGGTCACCACCTGGCAATCACATGGACTTGGTGAATCTGGTCCCCATCTGGGCCTCACCCAGTCCTGGTGACTTTGTTCCCCACCTGGACCTGATTGCTGTGGACTCTTTCTTGACCTCACCTGAAACTGGTGACTCTGATCCTATCTGCGCGTCACACAGACCTGGTGACTCTGGTCCTCACCTGGGCATCATTGGTACCTGGTGACACTGTTCCACACCTGAGCCTCACCTGGACATGATGACTCTGGAACCTATCTGGGCCTCACCCTGACCTGGTGAGTCTGGTCCCCATCTGGATGTCACCTAGACCAGGTGAATCTGGTACCCCTCTAGGCCTCAAAAAGACTGGGGGAATCTGGTCCTCAACTGGGCCTCACCGGGACCTAGTGAATATACTCCCGACCTGCGCCTCATCTGTACGTGGTGACTCGGGTTCTACCTGGGCATCATCGGGACATGGTGACTCTATTCCCCACTGGGACTGACCTGATCCTGGTAACTCAGGTCCTGACTTTGGCGTCTTCCCTACTTGGTGACTCTGGCTCGACCTGGGTCTCACCTGTAACTGGTGACTCTGATCCTAAGCATGGCCTCACCTGACCTGGTGACTGTGGTTCCCATCGGGACCTCACCTGGACCTCATGTCTCTGGTCCCACCTAGGCCTCACCAGGACCTGGTGTCTCTGGTACCCACATGGGTAGCATCAGGATATGGTTACACTGTTCACTAACAGTGACCCAGCCAGATATTAACTCTGGTCTTCACCTGGGCCACACCTGGACATGGTAGCACTGGTTCCCTCTTGGGTCTCACGTGGACATGTGATTCGGTTCCCTGCCTGGTCCTCAACTGTAACTGGTGATTCTCGTTCCCACATGGACATCATGTGGATCTGGTGGCTGCAGTGTTTCTAGCTTCTCATGTACCTCGTGACTCTGGTCCCCACCAGGGCCTCACTGGGACCTGGTGAGTGTGGTTGCCACCTGCACCTCACCTGGACCTGGTGATTCTGGTCAGCACCTGAGACTACCCTGGATCTGGTGACTGTGGTCCCCACCTGGGCTTCACCTGGATTTCGGGCTCTGGTTCCCATCTGGGCCTCACCTGGCCCTGTTGACCATGGTCCTCAACTGGGCAAAATTGGGACCCAGTGACTGTAATCCACAACTGGACCTCACCTGGACCAGGTGACTCTGGTCCCCCTCTGGGTCTCACCGTGCAGTAGGGACTGTGAACCCCACTTTGGCCTGACTTGGACCTGCTGACCCTGGTAGGAACCTGTGCCTGACGTCAAACTGTTGACTCTGGTTCTTTCAAGGGCCTCCCCAGTACCTGGTGATCCTGGTCCCCACCGGGCGTCGCCTGGACATGGTGACTCTTGTCACCACTGGGGACTCACCTGGACCTGCTTACTGTATTCCACACCTGGGCCTCAAGTAGACCTGTTGACCATGGTCCCCAAGCCGGCCTCACATGAACCTGTTGCCTCTGATCCCCACCGGGGCCTCACGTGTACCTGGTTACTCTGGTCCTCACCTGGGCATCATTGGTCCTGGTGACTCTGTTCCACACCTGAGGCTCCCCTGGACATGATGACTCTGGAACTACTCTGGCTATTAACCTAACGTAGTGACTCTGGTCCCCATATGGATGTCACCTGGACCAGGGGATCTGGTACCCCTCTAGGCCTCAACCAGATATGGTGACTCGGGTCCTCAACTGGGCCTCATCTGGACCTAGTGAATATGATCCATCTTGGCCTCATTTGGACCTGGTGACTCTGGTCCATACCTGGGCATCATAGGGATATGGTTCCACAGCATGGCCTGCAGGTTGGTCTCACCTGGACATTGTAACTCTGGTCCCTACCTGGGCATTATCGGGACATGGTTCCACACATGCCCTGCAGGTTGGCATCACCTGCACCTGGTAATTCTAGTCCCTACCTGTGCATCATCGGGACATGGTTCCTCTGCATGGCCTGCAGGTTGGCATCACCTGGACCTGGTGAGTGGGGTTGTCACCTGTGCCTCACCCATGCCTGGTGACACAGGTCCCCACGTGGGCCTCACTTGGACCTGGTGAATCTGGTCCTTACCTTGTTCTCACCCGGAACTCGTAACTCTGGTCACCACCTGGGAATCACCTGGGCCTGGTGTTTCTGGTACCCATCTGGGCGTCATCCACTCCTGGTGACATTGTTCCCCACCTGGACCTGATTGCTGTGGACTCTTTCTTGGCCTCACCTGGAACTGGTGACTCTGATCCTATCTGCGCGTCACCCAGACCTGGTGACTCTGGTCCTCACCTGGACATAATGACTCTGGAACCTCTCTGGGCCTCACCCTAACCTGGTGACTCTGGTCCCCATCTGGAACTCACCTGTATCTGGTGACTCTGGTCTCAGTTTGTCCTCACTTGGACTGGTGTCTATCGTCCACACTTTGACCTAACTCAGAACTGCTGAATCTTGCCCCACCTAGGCCGCACCTAGACCTGATGACTCTTGTCCCCAGCGATGCCTCAATTCGACCTGATGAATCTGGTCCTTTCGTGGGCCTCACATGGACCTGGGACTCAGCGGGATAGAGTGGCTCTGGTTCCCACAAGGGGCTCACCTGATACTGGTGACTGTGTTCTTATTCTATGCCTCACCAGGACCTAGTGATTCTGTTCCCCATCTGGGCTTTTATGGCCCTAGTGACTCTGGTCCTCACCCAGGCATCATTGGGACCTGGATACTCTATTCCACACCTGGGCATCACTTTGTCCAGGGACCTCTGGTCCCAATCTGGGCCTCAAACTAAACTGGTTACTCTGGTTCCCACTCGGGGCCTCACCCTTACCTGGAAAATCTGGTCACCCCTTGGGTTACACTTGGGCCTGGTGAATCTGGTTCTTATCTGGTCCGCACCTGGATCTGGTGACAGGTCACCACGTGGGCCTCAACTGGACTTGGTGAATCATGTTGCCACCTGCGCCTCACCTGGACCTTGTGACTGTGGTCCCTCCTGGACCTCACCTGGATCTGGTGGCTCTGGTTCCCATATGGGGCTCTCCTGGACCTGGTTCCTGTGGTCTCCATATGGCCTCACCTGGAACACAATGACTCTGATCCATATTTGGACCTCTCCTGGACCTGTTGACTCTAGTCTTTACCTGGGCATCATTGGGACCTGGATACTCTCTTATGTACTTGGGCCTCACCAGGACCTGGTGACTGTGGTCCCACCCGGGCCTCACCTGGACGGGGTGACTGGTTCCCACAGGGACATCACCTCGACCTGGTGACGCAGGTACTCATATGGGAATCTTGGGACCTGGTTTCACAGTTCCACATTGGGGCCTCACCTGGACCTAGTGATTCTCGTCCCCCACTGGGCCTCACCCTGACTTGTGACACTGGTCCCCACCTGGATATCAGCAGAACCGGGTGACACACCCGGAGCTGGGGACACTGGTCCTCAGCTGGGCCTCAACAGGACCTGATGAATCTACTCCAAACTTAGGCTTCGTCTGGACCCATGACTATTTTCCCACCTGGCATTATTGGGATATGGTTACTCTGTTCCCCATCTGGGCCTCACCTGGACATGATAACTTTGCTGCACACTTTGGCCTCAACTGGTCTTGATGACTCTCGTCCCCCAACCTAGGCCTCAATCTGGACCTGGTGACTGTCGTCCCCAACTGGGTCTCACCTGGAACTGGTGACTCTCGTTCCCACATGAACCACACCTGGTCCTGGTGACTGTGGTGTTCTTGTAGACTCACTTTTACCTGCCTTCTCCGGTGCCGACTAGGGCCTCACGTGGATCTGGTGACTTTGACATGCAGGTTGGCCTATCCTGGACATGGTGAGTGGGGTTGCCACCTGGGCCTCACCCATACCTGGTGAGTCAGGTCCCCTCGTGGGCCTCTTAGACCTCGTATCTGGTCCTTACCTGGTCGTCTCCCAGCCCCGGGGTCTCTGGTCACCACCTGAGCCTACCTGGACATGGTGACTCTGATCCTATCTGCCCGTCACCGAGACCTGGTGACGCTGGTCCTCACCTGGGCATTTTTGGTACCTGGTGACTCTGTTCCACACCTGAGCCTCACCTGGACATGATGACTCTGGAACCTCTCTGGGCCTCATCCTGACCTGGTGACTCTGGTCCCATCTGGAAGTCACCTGGACCAGGTGATTCTCGTACCCTCTAGATCTCAACCAATTCTGGTGACTCTGGTCCTCCACTGGACCTCACCTGGACCTAGTGAATATGCTCCATCTGGGCCAAATTTGCACCTGGTGACTCTGTCACTACCTGGGCCGCATCGGGACATGGTTCCACTGCATGACTTGCAGGTTGGCCTCACCTGGACCTGGTAACTCTGGTCCCTACCTGGGCATCATCGGGACATGGTTCCACACATGCCTGCAGGTTGGCCTCACCTGGACCCGGTAACTCTAGTTCCTACCTGGGCATCATCGGGACATGGTTCCTCTGCATGGCCTGTAGGTTTGACTCACCTGGACCTGGTGAGTGGCGTTGCCACCTTGGCCTCACCCATGCCTGGTGACACAGGTCCCCACGTGGGCCTCACTTGGACCTGGTGAATCTGGTCCTTACCTGGTCCTCACCCGAAACTGCTAACTCGGTTAACCACCTGGGAATCACCTGAACCAGGTTAATTTGGTCCCCATCTGGTCCACATCCAATCCTGGTGAATTTGTCACCCCACCTGGACCTGATTGCTGTGGACTCTTTCTTGGACTCACCTGGAACTGGTGACTCTGATCCTAAGTGGGCCTCACCCAGATCTGGTGACTCTGGTCCTCTCCTATGGACCATTATGACCTGGATACTCTGTTCCACACCTGAACCTCACCTGGACATGATGACTCTGGATCCCCTCAGGGCCTCACCATGACATGATGACTCTGGTCCCCATCCCGATGTCACCTAGACCAGGTGAATCTGGTATCCCTCTAGGCCTCAACTTGACCTGGTGACTCTGCTCCTCAACTGGGCCTCACGGGGACCTAGTGAATATTCTACCCACCTGCGCCTCGCTGGACCTGGTGACTCTGATTCTCCCTGGGCATCATTGGGACATGGTTACTGTATTACCCATTGGGACTGACCTGATCCTGGTAACTCTGGTCCTGACTTTGGCCTCTTCTGTACCAGGTGACTCTGTCTCCACCTGGGCCTCACCTGTACCTGGTAAATCTGATCCTAAGCATGGGCTCACCTGACCTGGTGACTGTGGTTCCCATCGGGACCTCATTTGGACCTCATGTCTCCGGTTACACCTGGGCCTCATCAGGACCTGGTGTCTCTGGTACCCACCTGGGTAGCATCAGGATATGGTTACACTGTTCACTAACACTCATCCAGCCGGACCTAATAACTCTGGTCTTCACCTGGGGCACACGAGGACATGGTGACACTGGTTACCACCTGGGTCTCATCTGGACATGGTGAGTCGGATCCCCACCTGGTCCTCACCTGTAACTGGTGATTTTCATTCCCACATGGACATCATGTGGACCTGGTGGCTGCAGTGTTTCTAGCTTCTCATGTACGTCGTGTCTCTGGTCCCCACCGGGGCCTCTCCGGGACAGGGTGAGTGTGGTTGCCACCTGCACCTCACATGGACCTGGTGATTCTGGTCTGCACCTGAGACTACCCTGGATCTGGTGTCTGTGGTCCCCACCTGGGCTTAACCTGGATTTGGGGACTGCCGGTCCCCATCTGGGCCTCACCTGGCCCTGTTGAACATGGTCCTCAACTGTGCAAAATTGGGACCCGGTGGCTGTGTTCCACAACTGGACCTCACCTGGACCAGGTGACTCTGGTCCCACTCTGGGTTTCACCGTGCCCTAGTGACTGTGAACCCCACTTTGGCCTGACTTGGACCTGCTGACCCTGGTTGCCACCTGCGCCTGACCTCGAACTGTTGACTCTGGTTCTTTCAAGGGCCTTCCCTGGACCTGGTGATCCTGGTCGGACCTGGCTCACACCTGGACGTGGTGACTCCTGTCACCAATGGGGACTCACCAGGACCTGCTTACTGTGTTCCACACCTGGGCCTCAAGTAGACCTGTTGACCATGGTCCCCAAGCCGGCCTCACATGGACCTGTTGCCTCCGATCCCCACTGGGGACTCACGTGTACCTGGTAACTCTGGTCCTCACCTGGGGCTCATCTGGACCTAGTGACTCTGGTCCCCACCTGGGCTTCACCTGGATCTGGTGACTCTGGTCCCCACCTGGACCTCACCTCGATCTGGTGACTCTGGTCCTCAGTTTGGCCTCACCTGGACCTGGTGTCTCTCGTGCCCACTTTGACCTAACTCAGAACTGCTGAATCTTGACCCACGTAGGCCGCACCCAGACCTGGTGACTCTTGTCCCCAGCTATGCCTCAATTCGACCTATTGAATCTGCTCCTCACGTGGGCCTCATATGGACCTGGGACTCAGCTGGATAGAGTGGCTCTGGTTCCCACAAGGGGCTCACATGATACTGGTGACTGTGGTCCCACCTGGGCCTCATCTGGACGAGGTGACTGGTTCCCACAGGGACCTCACCTGGACCTGGTGACTCAGGTCCTCATATGGGCATCATGGGACCTGGTTTCTCAGTTCCACATCGGGACCTCACCTGGACCTAGTGATTCTCGTCCCATTATGGTCCTCACCCTGACGTGGTGACTCTGGTCCCCAATTGGATATCACCAGAACCGGGTGACTCTGGTCCCCCTCTGGGACTCACCCGGAGCTGGGGACACTGGTCCTCAACTGGGCCTCAACAGGACCTGGTGAATCTGCTCCTCACTTAGGCCTCGTCTGGACCTTCTGTCTCTTTTCCCACCTGGCATCAATGGGACATGGTTACTCTGTTCCCCACCTGGGCCTCACCTGGACATGATAACTTTGCTCCACATTTTGGTCTCAACTAGTCCTGATGACTCTGGTCCCCCGACCTAGGCGTCAATCTGGACATGATTGCTGTGGACTCCTTCTTTGCCTCAACTGGAACTGGTGAATCTGATCCAGATTGAGGATCACCCATCTGGGCTTCACCTGGCCCTGTCAACCATGGTCCTCAACTGCCAAAATTGGGACCCGGTGACTGTGTTCCACCCCTGGACCTCACCTGGACCAGGTGACTCTGGTCCCCCTCTGGGTCTCACCGTGCCCTAGTGACTGTGAACCACACTTTGGCCTGACTTGGACCTGCTGACCCTGGTTGACACCTGCGCCTGTCCTCGAACTGTTGACTGTGGTTCATTCAAGGGCTTCCCCTGTACCTGGTGATCCTGTTCCCCCCCTGGGACTCACCTGGACGTGGTGACCCTTGTCACCACCGGGGACTCACCTGGACCTGGTTACTGTGTTCCACACATGGGCCTCAAGTAGTCCTGTTGACCATGGTACCGAAGCCGGCCTCATATGGACCTGTTTCCTCTGATTCCCACCGGGGCATCACGTGTACCTGGTAACACTGGTCCTCACTTGGGCCTCATCTGGACCTAGTGACTCTGGTCCCCACCTTGGCTTCACCTGGATCTGGTGACTGTGGTCCTCAACTGGGCCTCACGTTGACCTATTCAATATGCTCCATCTGGCCTCATTTGGACCTGGTGACTCTCTTCCCTACCTGGGCATCATCGGGACATGGTTCCACTGCATGGCCTTTAGGTTGGCCGCACCTGGACCTGGTAACTGTGGTTCTACCTGGGCATCATCGGGACGTGGTTACTCTATTCCCAGTGGGACTGACCTGATCGTGGTAACTCTGGTCCTGACTTTCGCTTCTTCTGTGCCATGTGACTCTGGCTCCACCTGGACATCACCTGTAAGGGGTGACTCTGATCATAAGCATGCCTCACCTGACCTGGTGCCTGTGGTTTCCATCGGTACCTCACCTGGTCCTCATGTCTCTGGTCCCAACTGGGACTCACCAGGACCTTGTATCTGGTACACACATGAGTAGCATCAGGATATGGTTACACTGTTCACTAACAGTGACCCGGCCGAACCTATTAACTCTCGTCTTCACCTGGTCCACACTTGGACATGGTGACACTGGTTCCCACCATGGTCTCACCTGGACATGGTGACTCAGATCCCCACCTGGTCCTCACCTGTAACTTGTAATTCTCGTTCCCTCATGGACATAATGTGGACCTGGTGGCTGCAGTGTTTCTAGCTTCTCATGTACCTCGTGACTCTGGTCCCCACCAGAGCCTCACCGGGACTTGGTGAGTGTGGTTGCCACCTGCATCTCACCAGGACCTGGTGATTCTGGTGTCCACCTGAGACTACCCTGGATCTGGTGACTGTGGTCCCCACCTGGGCGTCACCTGAATTTGGGGACTCCGGTCCCCATCTGGGCCTAAACTGGCCCTGTTGACCATGGTCCTCAACTGGGCAAAATTGGGACACGGTGAGTGTGTTCCACAACTGGACCTCACCTGGACAAGTTGACTCTGGTCCCCCTCTGGGTCTCACTGTGCCCTAGTGACTGTGAACCCCACTTTGGCCTGACTTAGACCTGCTGACCCTGGTTGCCACCTGCGCGTGACTTCGAACTGTTGACTCTGGTTCTCTCAAGGGCCTCCCCTGTACCTGGTGATCCTGGTCCCCAATTGGGCCTCAACTGGACGTGGTGACTCTTGTCACCACCGGGGACTCACCTGGACATGATTACTGTGTTCCACACCTGAGCCTCAGGTAGACCTGCTGACGAGGGTCCCCAAGCCGGCCTCACCTGGACCTTTTGGCTGTGATCCCCGCCGGGGGCTCACGTGTATCTGGTAACTCTGATCCTCACCTGGGTCTAATCAGGACCTAGTGACTCTGGTCCCCACCTGGGCTTCGCCTGGATCTGGTGACTCTGGTCCCCACCTGGACTTCACCTGGATCTAGTGACTCTGGTCCCCACATGGACCTCTCCTGGACCTGGTGACTCAGGTCCTCATATGGGCATCATGGGACCTGGTTTCTCAGTTCCACATTGGGGCCTCACCTGGACCTAGTGATTCTCGTTCCCCTCTGGGCCTCACCCTGACGTGGTGACTCTGGTCCGCACCTGACTCACACCAGAACCGGGTGACTCTGGTCCCCCTCTGGGAATCACCCAGAGCTGGGGACACTGATACTCAACTGGGCCTCAACAGGACCTGGTGAATCTACTCCTCACTTAGGCCTCGTCTGGACCTTGTGACTCTTTTCCCACCTGGTATCTATGGGACATTTTTACTCTGTTCCCGACCTGGGCCTCACTTGGACATGATAACTTTGCTCCATACTTTGGCCTCAACTCGTCCCGATGACTCTGGTCCCCGCACCTAGTCCTCAATCTGGACCTGGAGACTGTCATTCACACCTGAGTCTCACCTGGACCTTGTGACTCTCGTTCCCACATGAATCACACCTGGACCTGGTGACTGTGGTGTACTTGTAGACTCACATTTACCTGGTGACTCTGGCCCCACTAGGGCGTCACCTGGATCTGGTGACTCTGGCCTGCAGGTTGGCCTCACCTGGACTTGGTTAGTGGGATGCCACCTGGGCCTCACCCATACCTGGTGACTCAGGTCCCCACGTGGGCCTCTTGGACCTGGTGAATCTGGCCCTTACCTGGTCTTCTCCCAGACCCTGGGAATGTTGTCACAACCTGGGCCTCACCTAGACCTGGTGAATCTGGTCCCCATCTGGGCCTAACCCAGTCCTGGTGACTATATTCCCCACCTGGACGTGTTTGCTCTGGACTCTTTCTTGCCCTCACCTTGAACTGGTGACTCTGATCCTATCAGTGCGTCACCCAGACCTGGTGACTCTCGTCCTCACCTGGGCATCATTGGTACCTGGTTACTCTGTTCCACACCTGAGCCTCACCTGGACATGATGTCTCTGGGACCACTCTGGGCCTCACCCTGACCTGGCGATCTGGTCCCCATCTGGATGTCACCTGGACCAGGTGATTCTGGAACCCCTCTAGGCCTCAACCAGATCTGGTGACTCTTGTCCTCAACTGGGCCTCACCTGGACCTAGTGAATATGCTCCATCTGGGCCTCATTTGGACCTGGTGACTCTGGTCACTCACTGGGCATCATCGGGAAATGGTTCCACTGCATGGCCTGCTGGTTTGCCTCATCTGGACCTGGTAACTCTGGTCCCTACCTTGGCATCTTCGGGTCATCTTGACCTGGTGAGTGGGGTTCCCACCTGGATCTTACCCATGCCTGGTGACACAGGTCCCCACGTGGGCCTCACTTGGACCTGGTGAATGTGGTCCTTACCTAGTCCTCACCCGGAAGTGGTAAATCTGGTCACCACCTGGGCATCACCTAGTCCTGGTGACTTTGTTCCCCACCTGGACCTGATTGCTTGGACACCTTCTTGGCCTCACCTGGAAGTGGTAACTCTGAACCTAACTGGGCCTCTCCCAGATCTGGTGACTCTGGTCCTCACCGGTGGACCATTATGACCTGGATACTCTGTTCCACACCTGAGCCTCACCTGGACATGATGACTCTGGATCCCCTCTGGGCCTCACACTGACATTGTTACTCTGGTCCCCATCTGGATGTCACCTTGACCAGGTGAATATGGTACCCCTCTGGGCCTCAACCAGATCTGGTGACTCTGGTCCTCAACTGGGCCTCACCTGGACCTAATGAATATGCTCCATCTGGGCCTCATTTGGACCTGGTGACTCTGGTCCCTTCGTGGGCAACAACGGGACATGGTTCCACATAATGGTCTGCAGGTTGACCTCTTCTTTATCTGGTAACTCTGGTCCCTATCTGGGCATTATCGGGACACGGTTTCTCTGCATGTCCTGCAGGTTGGCGTCACCTGGACCTCGTAACTCTGGTCCCTACCTGGGCATCATCGGGACACGGTTCCTCTGCATGGCCTGCAGGTTGGCCTCACCTAGACCTGGTGAGTGGGCTTGCCACCTGGGCCTCACCCATACCTGGTGACACAGGTCTCACGTGGGCCTCACTTGGACCTGGTGAATCTGGTCCTTACCTGGTCCTCACCCGGAACTGGTAACCCTTGTCACCACCTGGGAATCACCTGGACCTGGTGAATCTGGTCCCCATCTGGGCCTCACCCATTCCTGGTGACTTTGATCCCCACCTGGACCTGATTACTGTGGACTCCTTCTTCGCCTCAACTGGAACTTGTGACTCTGCTCCTAACTGGGCCTCACCCAGATCTGGTGACTCTGGTCCTCACATGTGGACCATTATGACCTGGATACTCTGTTCCACACCTGAACCTCACCTGGACATGATGAATCTGGAGGCCCTCTCGGCCTCACCCTGACATGGTGACTCTGGTCCCCATCTGGATGTCCCCTAGACCAGGTGAATCTGGTACCCCTCTAGGCGTCAACTAGACCTGGTGACTCTGGTCCTCATCTGGGCCTCACCTGGACCTAGTGAATATTCTCCCCACCTGCGCCTCGCTGGAACTGGTGACTTTGATTCTACCTGAGCATCATTGGGACATGGTTACTGTATTACCCACTGGGACTGACCTGATCCTGGTAACTCTGGTCCTGACTTTGGCCTCTTCTGTACCAGGTGACTCTGGCTCGACCTGGGCCTCACCTGTACCTGGTGACTCTGATCCTAAGCATGGGCTCACCTGACCTGGTGACTGTGGTTCCCATCGAGACCTCACCTGGACCTCATGTCTCCGGTTACACCTGGGCCTCACAAGGACCTGGTGTCTCTGGTACCCACCTGGGTAGCATCAGGATATGGTTACACTGTTCACTAACACTCATCCAGCCGGACCTAATAACTCTGGTCTTCACCTGGGGCACACGAGGACATGGTGTCACTGGTTCCCACCTTGGTCTCACCTGGACATGGTGAGTCTGATCCCCACCTGGTCCTCACCTGTAACTGGTGATTTTCATTCCCACATGGACATCATGTGGACCTGGTGGCTGCAGTGTTTCTAGCTTCTCATGTACCTCGTGTCTCTGGTCCCCACCGGGGCATCTCCGGGACCGGGTGAGTGTGGTTGCCACCTGCACCTCACATGGACCTGGTGATTCTGGTCTGCACCTGAGACTACCCTGGATCTGGTGACAGTGGTCCCCACCTGGGCTTCACCTGAATTTGGGGACTCCAGTCCCCATCTGTGCCTCACCTAGCCCTGTTGACCATGGTCCTCAACTGTGCGAAATTGGGACCCGGTGTCTGTGTTCCACAACTGGAACTCACCTGGACCAGGTGACTCTGGTCCCACTCTGGGTGTCACCGTGCCCTAGTGACTGTGAACCCCACTTTGGCCTGACTTGGACCTGCTGACCCTGGTTGCCACCTGCGCCTGACCACGAACTGTTGACTCTGGTTCTTTCAAGGGCCTTCCCTGGACCTGGTGATCCTGGTCGGACCTGGCTCACACCTGGACGTGGTGACTCCTGTCACCAATGGGGACTCACCTGGACCTGCTTACTGTGTTCCACACCTGGGCCTCAAGTAGACCTGTTGACCATGGTCCCCAAGCCGGCCTCACATGGACCTGTTGCCTCTGATCCCCACCGGATCCTCACGTGTACCTGGTATCTCTGGTCCTCACCTGGGCCTCATCTTGTCCTAGTGACTCTGGTCCCCACCTGGGCTTCACATGGATCTGGTGACTCTGGTCCCCACCTGGACTTCACATGGATCTGGTGACTCTGGACCCCACCTGGACCTCTCCTGGACCTCATGACTCTCTTTCCAACATGGACCTCACCTGGATCTGGTGAATTTGGTCCTCAGTTTGACCTCACCTAGACCTGGTGTCTCTCGTCCCCACTTTGACCTAACTCAGAACTGCTGAATCTTGCCCCACCTAGGCCGCACGCAGACCTGGTGACTCTTGTCCCCAGCTATGCCTCAATTCGACCTGATGAATCTGGTCCTCACGTGGGACTCACCTGTTCCTGGGACTCAGCTAGATAGAGTGTCTCTGGTTCTCACAAGGGGCTCACCTGATACTGCTGAATGTGGTCTTATTCTATGCCTCACCAGGACCTAGTGATTCTGTTCCCCATCTGGGCCTGCATGGCCCTAGTGACTCTGGTCCTCACCCAGGCGTTATTGTGACCTGGATACTCTATTCCACACCTGGGCCTCTCTTTGAACAGGGACCTCTGGTCCCATTCTGGGCCTCAAACTAAACTGGTTACTCTGGTCCCCCCTCTGGGCCTCACCCTGCCCTGGTGACTCTGGTCACCCATTGGGCTTCACTTGGACCTGGTGAATCTGGTCCCCATCTGGGCCTCACCCAGCCCTGGTGACTTTGTTCCCCACCTGGACCTGATGCTGTGGACTCTTTCTTGGCCTCACCTGGAACTGGTGACTCTGATGCTATCTGCGCGTCACCCATACCTGGTGATTCTGGTCCTCACCTGGGCATCATTGGTACCTGGTGACTCTGTTCAACACCTGAGCCTCACCTGGACATGAGGACTCTGGAACCTCTCTGGGCCTCACCCTGACCTGGTGACTCTGGTCCCCATCTGGATGTCACCTGGGCCAGGTGTTTCTGGTATGGCTCTAGGCCTCAACCAGATCTGGTGACTCTTGTCCTCAACTGGGCCTCACCTGGATCTAGTGAATATGCTCCATCTGGGCCTCATTTGGACCTGGTGACTCTGGACCCTACCTGGGCATCATTGGGAACTGGATACTCTCTTATATACCTGGGTCTCACCTGGACCTGTGACTGTCGTCCCACCTGGGCCTCACCTGGACGAGGTGACTGTTTCCCACAGGGACATCACCTGGACCTGGTGACTCAGGTCCTCATATGGGCAGCATTCACCTGGTTTCTCAGTTCCACATCGGGCTTCACCTGTTCCTAGTGATTCTCGTCCCGCTCTGGGCCTCACCTCGATCTGGTGAATCTGGTCCTCAGTTTGGCCTCACCTGGACCTGGTGTCTCTCGTCCCCATTTTGACCTAACTCAGAACTGCAAATCTTGTCCCACCTAGGCCGCACCCAAACTTGGTGACTCTTGTCCACAGCTATGCCTCAATTCGATCTGATGAATCTGGTCCTCACATGGGCCTCACATGGACTGGGACTAGCTGGATAGAATGGCTCTGGATCCAACAAGGCGCTACCTGATACTGGTGACTTTTTCACCAGTGGTCTTATTCTATGCCTCACCAGGACCTAGTGATTCTGTTCCCCATCTGGGTCTGCATGGCCCTAGTGACTCTGGTCCACAACCAGGCATCATTGGGACCTGGATACTCTATTCCACAATTGGGCCTTACTTTGACCAGGGACCTCTGGTCCCATTCTGAGCCTCAAACTAAACTGGTTACTCTCGTACCCCCTCTAGGCCTCACCCTTACCTGGTGACTCTGGTCACCCCTTGGGATTCACTTGGGCCTGGTGAATCTGGTCCTAAGCTGGTCCGCACCTGGATCTGGAGACTGGACGCCACCTGGGCCTCACCTGGATTTGGTGAATCCTGTTGCCACCTGCGCCTCACCTGGACTTTGTGACTGTGGTCACCTGGACCCACCTGGATCTGGTGGCTCTGGTTCCCATATGGGGCTCTTCTGGACCTGGTACCTGTGGTCTCCATCTGGCCTCACCTGGAACACAATGACTCTGATCCATATTTGGGCCTCTCCTGGACCTGTTGACTCTGGACCTTACCTGGGCATCATTGGGACCTGGATACTCTCTTATATACCTGGGCCTCACCTGGAACTGGTGACTGTGGTCCACCTGGGCCTCACCTGGACGAGGTGACTGGTTCCCACAGGGACCTCCCCTGGGCCTGGTGACTCAGGTCCTCATATGTGCATCATGGGACCTGTTTTCTCAGTTCCACAACGGGGCCTCACCTGGACCTAGTGATTCTCGTTCCCCTCTGGGCCTCATCCTGACGTGGTGACTCTGGTCCGCACCTGACTCACACTAGAACCGGGTGACTCTGGTCCCTCTCTGGCAATCACCCAGAGATGGGGACACTGATACTCAACTGGGCCTCAACAGGACCTGGTGAATCTACTCCTCACTTAGGCCTAGTCTGGACCTTGTGACTCTTTTCCCACCTGGCATCTATGGGACATTTTACTCTGTTCCCCACCTGGGCCTCACTTGGACATGATAAATTTGCTTCATACTTTGGCCTCAACTCGTCCCGATGACTCTGGTCCCCCCACCTAGGCCTCAATCTGGACCTGGAGACGGTCATCCACACCTGGGTCTCACCTGGACTTTGCGACTCTCGTTCCCACATGAATCACACCTGGACCTGGTGACTGTGGTGTACTTGTATACTCACATTTACCTGGTGAGTCTGGCCCCACTAGGGCCTCAGCTGGATCTGGTGACTCTGGCCTGCAGGTTGGCCTCACCTGGACTTGGTTAGTGGGATGCCACCTGGGCCTCACCCATACCTGGTGACTCAGGTACCCACGTGGGCCTCTTGGCGGACCTGGTGAATCTGGCCCTTACCTGGTCTTCTCCCAGACCCTGGGAATGTTGTCACAACCTGGGCCTCACCTAGACCTGGTGAATCTGGTCCCCATCTGGGCCTAACCCAGTCCTGGTGACTATGTTCCCCACCTGGACGTGTTTGCTCTGGACTCTTTTTTGCCCTCACACCTTGAACTGGTGACTCTGATCTTATCAGTGCGTCACCCAGACCTGGTGACTCTCGTCCTCACCTGAGCTCATTGGTACCTGGTTACTCTGTTCCACACCTGAGCCTCACCTGGACATGATGTCTCTGGGACCTCTCTGGGCCGTCACCTGGACCAGGTGAATCTGCCACCCCTCTAGGTTCAACAAGATCTGGTGACTCTGGTCCTCAACTGGGCCTCACCTGCACCTATGAATATGCTCGATCTGTCCTTCATTGGACCTGGTGACTCTGGTCCCTACCCACCGGGCAGCATCGGGACATGGTTCCACTGCAATGACTGCAGGTTGGCCCACCTGGACCTGGTAAAATATTGTCTACCTCGGCATTCATCAGGACATGTCCACTGCATGGCCTGACAGGTTGGCATCACCTGGACCTGGTAACTATAGTTCCTACGTGGCATCATCGAGACACGGTTCCTCTACAGGGCCGGCAGGGTGTCCTCACATGGACCTGGGGAGTGGGGTTGTCACCTGGGCCTCACCCATTACCTGGTGACAACAGGTCCGCACGTGTGCCTCACTTGGATCTGGTGAATCTGGTCCTTACCTGTCCTCACCTGGAACGGTAAACTGCTGAGTCCTACAGGGAATAACCATGACCTGGTGAAATCTGGTCCGCATCTAGCCTCACCCAGTCCGGGTGAATTTTTTCCCCACCTGGACCTGATTGCGGTGGGACTCCTTCTTGGCGTCCAAACTGAACCAGTGACTTGATCCTAAATGGGCCTCTCGGAGATCTGGGATCTGCGTCCTCACCTGTGACCATATGACATGGATACTCTGTTCCACACCTGGAGTCTCACCGGGAATGATGACTCTGAACCCCTCTGGGCCTCAGCCTGAAATGGTGACTCTGGTCCCCATCTGGATGTCACCTAGACCAGGTGAATCTTGGTACCCTCTAGGACCCAACTCGACCTGGTGACTCTGGTCCTCCCAACTGGCCTCACCGGGACCTAGTGAAAGGCTTCCCACCTGCGCCTCATCTGGACTGGTTGACTCTGGGCTACCTGGGCATCACCGGGACATGGTTATCTATCCCAATGGGACTGACCTGACCTGGTAACTCTGTCCTGACTTTGGCCTCTTCTGTACCAGGTGACTCTGATCCACCTGCTCACCTGTAATGGTGACTTTCTTCTAATGATCCTAATATTCCTCACCCTGACGTGGTGACTGTGGATCCCAGTGCGGACCTCACCTGGAAACTCATGTCTATGGTCCCACCTGGGCCTCACCAGGACCTGGTGTCTCTGTTAACCTGGGTAGCATCAGGGATATGGTTACCACTGTTCACTAACAGGACCCAAACCGGACTATTAACTCTGGTCTCACCTGGGCCACACTGGACTGGGACAATGGTTCCCACCTGACACTCACCTCTACATGGAGAGTCAGTTCACCACCTGGTACTCACCTGTAACTGGTGATTCTCTTTCCCACATGGACATCATGGGGACCTTTTGGCTGTAGGGTTTCTAACTTCTCAGTGACCTCGTTGGACTTGGTCCCCACAGGGCCTCACCGGGGACTGGTGAGTGTGTTGTCACTGCACCTCACTGGACCTGTTATTCGGTCTGCAACCCGAGACTACCCTGGATCTGGGACTGTGGTCCCCACCTCGGCTTTCACCTGGATTTGGGGACTCTGGTCCCCATCTGGCCTAAACCGACCCCAGTTGACCATGGTCCTCAACTGGGCCAAAATTGGGATCCGGTGACTGTGTCCACAACTGGACCTCACCTGGACCAGGTGTCTCTGGTCCGGTCTGGGTCTCACCGTGCCCCTAGGACTTTGACTCACTTTGGCTGACTTGGACCTGCTCACCCTGTTGCCACCTGCACCTGAACTCGAACTGATGTCCTCGGTTCTTTAGGGCCTCCCGTTTACATGGTGATCTTGTCCCACCTGGGCCTCACCTGGATGTGGTGAACTTCTCACCACGGGGACTCACCTGGACCTGCGTACTGTGTTCCACACCTGGGCCTCAAGTCCAACCCTGGGTTGACCATTTCCCCAGCCGGCCGCACACTGGACCTGTTGCCTCTGATCCCACCGGGGCCTCACGTGTACCTGGTAACTTGGCCTCACCTGGGCCTCATCTGGGACTAGTGACTTGGTCACCACTGGGGCTTCACCTGGATCTGGTGTCTCTGCGTCCCCTTTCCTGGATGGCACCTGGATCTGGTGACTCTGGTCGCCAACATGGACCTCTCCTGGACGTGGTGACTCTTTTAAACAGGACCGCAAGAGGGTGGATCAAGTGACTCTGGTTCATCCCTGGGCCTCACGGGACTGGGGTCTCTCGTCCCCACTTTGACCTAACTCAGAAACTTACTGAATCTGCCACACCTAGGCCGACACCCAGACCTGGTGACTTTGACACCAGCGATGCCTCAATTCGAACCTGATGAATCTGCGTCCTCACGTGGGCTCACAGGGACCTGGGACTCAGATGGATACAGTGGCTCTGGTTCCACAAGGGGCTCACGTGATACTGGTGGACTTATCCCCAGTGGTCTTATTCTATGCCTCACCAGGACCTAGTGATTCTGTTCCCCATCTGGGCTTTCATGGCCCTAGTGACTCTCGTCCTCACCCAGGCATATTGAGACCTGGATACTCTATTCCACACCGGGGCATTCAATTTGTCCAGGGACTCTGGTCCAATTCTGCGGCCTCAAACTAAATGGTTACTCTGGTTCCCACTCGGGCCTCACCCTTACCTGGAAAATATGGTCACCCCTTTGGATTCACTTGGCCTGGTGAATCTGTTATTATCTGGTCCGCCACCTGGATCTGGTGGACAGGTCACCACGTGGGCCTCACCGGGAACTTGGGAATCATGTTGCCACCTGCGGCCTCCACTGGAACTTGTGACTGTGGTCCTCCTGGGACTCACCTGGATCTGGTGGCTCTGGTTTCCCATATGGGATCTCCTGGACTGGTTCCTTGTGGTCTCCATTGCCTACCTGGAACAAATGCTCTGATCCATATTTGGGCCTCTCCTGACCTGTGGACTGGTCTACACTGGGCACATTTGGACTGGATACTCTCTTATGTACCGGGCCTCACCAGGACTGGTTACTGTGAGTCCCCCCCGGCCCCACTGGACGGGGTGAATGGTTCCCACAGAGACATCACCTCGACCTGGGGAACTCAGGTCCTCATATGGGAATCTTGGGACCGGGTTTCACAGTTCCACATTGGGGCCTCAGCTGGACCTTGTGAATCTCGCCCCCACTGGGCCTCACCCGACTTGTTTATAACCATGGTCCCACCGGATATCACCAGAACCGGGGACACACCCGGAGCTGGGGACACTGGTCCTCAGTGGGCCTCAAACAGGACCGGGGAATCACTCCAAACTTAGGCCGTCTGGGACCTTGTGGACTCTTTTCCCCCTGGCCATCAATGGGACTGGTTACTCTGTTCCCCACCTGGGCCTCACCTGCGACATGATAAACGTTGCTGCCACACTTTGGCCTCAACTGGTTCCTGATGGACTCTCGTCCCCAAACTAGGCCTCAAATCTGGGACCTAGTGACTGTCGTCCCACCTGGTCTCACCTGAACTGGGACTCTCTTTCCCACATGAACCACATCTGCGACCTGGTGATGTGGTGTTCTTGTAGACTCACTTTTACTGCCTTCTCGGTGCCGACAAGGGCCTCACGTGGATCGGGTGACTTTGGCATGCAGGTTGGCCTCACCTGGAAATGGTGAGTGGGGTTGCCACCGGGGCCTCACCCATACTCGGGGAGTAAGGTCCCCTAGTGGGCCTCTTGGACCTGGTAATCTGGTCCGGACCTGGTCGTCTCCCAGCCCCGGGGTTTATGGTCACCACCTGACCTACCTGGGGACATGGTGATCTGATCCCCATCGGGCCTCACCCAGGCCCTGTTGACTTGTTCCCACTGTACGGATTGGCTGTGGACTCTTTCTTCGGCATAACCTGGAACTGGTGACTCTGATCCTATCTGCCGTCACCGAGACCTGGTGACGCTTGGTCCTCACCTGGGCATTTTTGGACCGGTGACTCTGTTCCACACCTGAGCCTCACCTGGACTGATGACTCTGGAACCCTCTGGGCCTCATTCCTGACCTGGTGCGGTATGGTCCCCATCGGAAGTCACCGGGACAAGGTGATTCTCGGACCCCTCTAGACTCAACCAGTCTGGTGACTCGGTCCTCCACTGGACCTCACCTGGACCTAGTGAATATTGCTCCATCTGGGGCATCAGTGGACCTGGTGATTGGTCCTACCTGGGCATTATCGGGAACATGTTCCACTGCAGGGCTGTAGGTTGCCTCACCTGGACCTGAAACTTAGTCCTACCTCGGCATCATCGGGACAGGGTTCCTCTGACAGGCCTGCATGTTGCCTCACTGGACCTGGTGAGTGGGGTTGTCACCTGGGTATCACACATGCCTGGTGACACAGGTCTCCACGTGGCCTCACTTGGACGTGGGGAGTAGGTCCTTACTGTCCTCACCCGGGGAACTCGTACTCGGGAAACCACCTGGGAATCAACCTGGGACCTGGAGATCTGGTCCCCATGCCGGGCCTCATCCAGTCCTGGTGGGACTTTGTTCCCCACCTGGACCTGATTGCTGTGGACTCCTTCTTGGGCCTCACGGACACTGGTGGGACTCTGATCCTAACGGGCCTCACCAGATTGGTGACTCTGTTCCTTCCTGTGGGAACCATTATGGAAACACCCTGGATACTCTTTTCCACACATGAGCCTCACCTGGACATGATGACTCTAGATCCCCTCTGAGCCTCAGCATGACATAGATGAATTCATCCCCATCTGGATGTCACCCTAAACCAGGTGAATCTGGTTACCCCCTTTAGGCCTCAATACCTGGTAAATCTGGTCCTCAACTTGGACTCACCGGGACCTAGTGAGCATGCTCCCCAATTCGCTCATCGGACGTGTGACTCTGGTTCTACTGGGTCATCGGACAGGTGACTCTATTCCCACTGGGACTGACCTGATCGGTAACCTTGGTCCGGACTTTGGCCTCTTCTGTACAAGGTGACTCTGGCTCCCCGCGCCTCACCTGTAACTGTGACTCTGATCCTAAGATGGCCTCACCTGACCTGGTGACTGTGGTTCCCATGGGGACCTCCACCTGGGACCTCATGTCTCTGGTCCACCTGGGCCACACCAGGACCCGGTGTCTTGGGTACCACCTGGGTAGCATCAGGATATGGTACACTGGTCACTAATAGTTGACCAAGCCAGACCTATTAATTTGGTCTTCACCTGGGCACACCTGGACATGGTGACACTGGTTCCAACCTGGGTTTCACCTGGACATGGTGAGTCGGATCCCCACCTGTCCCTCACCGTAACTGGTGATTTCATTTCCAGCATGGACATCACGTGGACGGGTGGCTGCAGTGTTTCTAGCTTCTCAGGTACCTCGTGACTCTGCGTCCCACCAGGGCCTCACCGGGACCTGGTGAGTGCGTGGTTGCCCACTTGCAACATCCACCTGGACCTGGTGATTTCTGGTATTGCACCTGAGGACTACCCTGGATTGGTGACAGTGGTCCCCACATGGGCTTCACCTGGATCTGGTGACTTGGTCCCCACCTGAGCTTCACCTGGATTTGGGGACCTTGGTCCCATCTGGGTCTCACCTGGCCCTGTTGACCATGGTTCCTCAACAGGGGCACAAAATTGGGACCGGTGACGGTGTTCCACAACTGGCCTCACCTGGACCAGATGGACTCTGGTCCGCCTCTAGGTCTCACCGTGCCCTAGTGACTGTGAAACCACTTTGGCCTTGTCTGGCTTCTGACCATGGCTGCCACCTGCGGCCTGACCTCGAAATGTTGACTCTGGTCTTTCCAGGGCCTAACTGGAACGGTGATCCTGGTCCCCCACCTCGGACTCTCATGGACGTGAGAAACTTGAACACCGGGGGGACTCACCTGGACTTGGGTTACTGTTTTCCAAAACCTGGGCCTCAAATAGACCTGTTCACCAAGGTCCCCACGCCGGCCTCACAAGACTGTTGCTCTGATCCCCACCGGGGCCTCACGTGTATTTCTGTAACTTGGTCCTTATGGGACTCACTGAGACCTAGTGACTCTGTCCACACCTGTGACTAACATGGAATCTGGGGACTCTGGTTCCCCACCTGGACTTCACATGGATCTGGTGACTCTGGTTTCCCCCCCCCCCCTTCCCCCCCCCCCCCACCCCCACACCAATGGACCTCTCCTGGACCCTGGTGACTCTCTTTAAAACAGGACCTCACCTGGATCTGGTGAATCTGGTCCTCGTTTGGCCTCACCTGGACCTGGGGTCTCTCGTCCCCCACTTTGACTAATCAGAATGCTGAATCTTGCCCCACCTAGGGCCACACCAACCTGGTGACTCTTGTTCCAGCTATGTCTCAATTCGATCTGATGGCATCTGCGTCTCAAGTGGGCCTCACATGGACCTGGGACTCAGTGGACAGAGTGGCTCTGTTCCCACAACGGGGTCCCTGATATGGTGACTGTGGTCTTATACTATGCCTCACCAGGACCTAGTGATTCTGTTCCCCATCTGGGCCTGCAGGCCTAGTGGACTCTGGTCCTCACCAGGCATCATTGGGACTGGATACTATATCCAGCACCTGAGCCTCACTTTGACCAGGACCTCTGGTCCATTCTGGGCCTCAACTAAAGTGCTTACTCTGGTTCCCCCTCTGGTACTCCACCCGTACCGGGACTCTCCCCCGTCACCCCTTCGTTTCACTGGGAATGGTGAATTTGGTCCTTAGCTGGTCGCACCTGGAGTGTGTTGACTGGTCGCCACCTGGGCCTCACCTGGACTTGGTGAATCCGGTTCCCACCTTGGCATCAACTGGACCTGGTGACTGTGTCACCTGGACCTTACCTGGATCTGGTGGCCTGGTTCACATATGGGGTTCTACTCTACGGTTCCTGGTCTAATCTGGCCTAGCTTGAAAAAAATGACTTGATCCATATTTGGGCTCTCCTGGATCGTTGACTCTGGTCTTCCCGGGTATCATTGGGACATGGATACTCTCTTATTACCTGGCCTCACATGGCCTGGTGACTGTGGTCCCACGTGGCCCACCTGGACGATGTGACTGGTTCCCACAGGGCCCACCTGGACCTGGTGACTCAGTCCTCCATCAGGGGCCTCATGGGACCTGGTTTCTCAGTTCCACATCGGGCCTCACCGGACCTAGTGATTCTCATCCCCCTCTGGGCCTCTCCATGACGGTGGGACTGTGGTTCCCCACCTGATATCACAGAACCGGGTGACTTGGTCCCTCTCTTGGTCTCACCGGAGATGGGGACACCGAGGTCCTAAACGGGCCTCAACAGGACCTATGAATCTCTCCTCACTTTGGCTCGTCTGGGACCTTTTGACTCTTTTCCCAACTGGAATCAAGGGGACATGGTTACTCTGTTCCCCACCTGGGCCTCACCTGGACATGGTAACTTTGCTCTGCACTTTGGCCTCAATGGTGCTGAGACTCTCCCCCTTTGGTCCCCGACATAGGACTCAATCGGGACCTGGTGACTGTGGTACCACACCTGGGTCTCTCCTGGACCTGGTGACTCTCGTTCCCACCATGAACAACCACCTGGACCTGGTGACTGTGGTGTTCTTGTAGACTCACATTTACCTGGTGATTCGGGTCCCCATAGGGCCTCAAATGGATCTAGCGGACTCTGGCCAAAAAGTTGGCATCACCTGGACTGGTGAGTGGGGTTGCCACTGGGCCTCACCCATTTACCTGGGGACTCAGGTCCCCGCGTGGGCCTCTTGGACATGGTGAATCTGGTCCTTACTTGGTTCTCTCCCAGACGGGGACTCTGGTTCACCACCTGGGCCCACGTGTACCTGGTGAATCTGGTCCCATCTGCGGCTCACCAGTCCTGGTGACTTTGATCCCCACTGGGCCTGATGCTGTGGACTCCTTCTTGGGACCTCCACGAAACTGGTTGACTCTGATCCTAAACTGGGTCTCACCCATATCTTGTGACTCTGAGTCCTCACCTGGGGACCATTATGACCTGGATACTTGGTCCACACGTGAGGACTCACCTGGGACATGATGACTTTGGAATCCCCTCTGGCCTCACGCTGACATGGTGACTCTGGTCCCCAACTGGATGTACCTAGACAAGTGAATGGTACCCTCTAGGCTCAATGACTGGTGACTCTGGTCCTCAACTGGGCCTCACCGGGACCTAGTGAACATGCTCCCCACACTGAGCCTCATGTGGACCTGTCATTCTGCTTCACCTGGGCATCATCGGGACATGGTGACTCAATGCCCCACTGGGCCTGACCTAATCCTGGTACCTCTGGTCCCTTGAATTGGCTCTTCTGTGCCAGGGTCTCTGGCTCCACCTGGGCCTCAACTGTTAACTGTGACTCTGATCTAAGCTGGCCTCACCTGAACCTGGTCTCTGTGGTTCCCATCGGGACCTCACGTGGACCTCATGTCTCTGGTAGCACCTGGGCCTCACCAGGACCTGGGGTCTCTGGTACCCACCTAAGTGCATCAGGATATGTTAAAGGAGGAAAGAGAAGGGAAAAGAAGGAAAGAGGAACCCTTTCACTCTGGTCTTCACCTGGGCCACACCTGGACATGGTGGACACTGGTTCCCCCCTGGGTCTCATCTGGACATGGTGAGTGGATCCCCACCTGCGTGCCTCAAAACTGAACACTGGTGAATTCTCGTTTCCACATGGAAATCATGTGTACTGGTACTGCAGTGTTTCTAGCTTCTCATGTCCTCGTGACTCTGTTCACACCAGGGGACTCACCGGGACCTGTGTGTGTGGTTGCCACTGCCACTCACTGGAACCCCCTGGTGATTCTGGTTGCACCCAACTACCATGATTGGGATGTGGTCCCACTTGGGCTTCCACATGGATTTGGGTTTACTACGGTCCCCACCTGGGCCTCACCTGGCCTTGTGACCATGGTTCCCACCGAGGCAAAATAGGGACCAGTGACTGTGTTCCACAATGGTCCTCACCTGAACCAGGTGACTCTGGCCCCCTCTGGGTCTCATGTGCCCTAGTTTCTGTGAAGCCACTTTGGCCTGACTGGGACCTGCTGACCCTGGTTGCCACCCTGCGCCTGACCTTGAGCTGTTGACTCTGATTCTTTCAAAGGGCCTCCTGTACCTGGTGTTCCTGGTCCCCACCTGGGCCTCACCGGACGTGGTGATCTTGTCACACACCGGGGACTCAACGGACCTGCTTACTGTGTTCCTCACCTGTGCCCCAATAGACTTGTTGACCATGGTCCCCAGGCGGGACTACATGGGACCTGTGCATCTGCTCCCCACCGGGGCCTCACGTATCTGTAAACTCTGGTCCTCACAACTGGGCAAAAAATTGGGACCGGTGACTGTGTTCCACAACTGGACCTCACCTGGACCAGGTGACTCTGGTCCCCCTCTGGGTCTCACCGTGCCCTAGTGACTGAACCCCACTTTGGCCTGACTTGGACCTGCTGACCCTGGTTGCCACCTGCCTGACCTCGAACTGTTGACTCTGGTTTTTCAAGGGCTCCCCTGTACCTGGTCATCCTGGTCCCCCTGGGCCTCACCTGGACGTGGTGACCTTTGTCACCACCGGGGACTCACCTGGACCTGGTTATTGTGTTCCACACCTGGATGGCCTCAAATAGACCTGTTGACCATGGTCCCCAAACCGGCCTCACATGGACCTGTTTCCTCTGATCTCCACCGGGGCCTCACGTGTACCTGGTAACTCTGGTCCTCACCTGGGCCTCATCTGGACCTAGTGACTCTGGTCCCCACCTGGGCTTCACCTGGATCTGGTGACTCTGGTCCCCACCTGGACTTCACCTGGATCTGGTGCCTCTGGCCCCACCTGGACCTCTCGTTGACCTGGTGACTCTCTTTCCAACATGGACCTCGCCTGGATCTGGTGACTCTGGTCCTCAGTTTGGCCTCACCTGGACCTGGTGTCTCTCGTCCCCACTTTGACCTAACTCAGAACTGCTGAATCTTGCCCCACCTAGGCCGAACCCAGACCTGGTGACTCTTGTCCCCAGCGTTGCCTCAATTCGACCTGATGAATCTGGTCCTCACATGGGCCTCACATGGACCTGGGACTCAGCTGGATAGAGTGGCTCTGGTTCCCACAAGGGTCTCACGTGATACTGCTGACTGTGGTCTTATTCTATGCCTCACAGGACCTAGTGATTCTGTTCCCCATCTGGGCCTGCATGGCCCTAGTGACTCTAGTCCTCACCCAGGCGTCTTTGGGACCTGGATACTCTATTCCACACCTGGGCCTCACTTTGACCAGGGACCTCTGGTCCCATTCTGGGCCTCAAACTAAACTGGTTACTCTGGTTCCCCCTCTGGGCCTCACCCATACCTGGTGACTCTGGTCACCCCTTGGGTTTCACTTGGGCCTGGTGAATCTGGTCCTTAGCTGGTCCGCACCTGGATCTGGTGACTGATCGCCAACTGGGCCTCACCTGGACTTGGTGAATCCTGTTGCCACCTGCGCCTCCCCTGGACCTTGTGACTGTGGTCCCACCTGGACCTCACCTGGATCTGGTGGCTCTGGTTCCCATATGGGGCTCTCCTGGACCTGGTTCCTGTGGTCTCCTTCGGGCCTCACCTGGAACACAATGACTCTGATCCATTTGGGCCTCTCCTGGACCTGTTGACTCTCGTCCTTACCTGGGCATCATTGGGACCTGGATACTCTCTTATATACCTGGGCCTCACCTGGACCTGTGACTGTGGTCCCACCTGGGCCTCACGTGGACGAGGTGACTGGTTCCCACAGGGGCCTCACATGGACCTGGTGACTCAGGTCCTCTTATGGCACCATGGAACCTGGTTTCTCAATTCCACATCGGGGCTTCAACTGGACCTAGTGATTCTCGTCCCACTCTGGGCCTCACCGTGACGTGCTGACTCTGGTCACCACCTGGATACCACCAGAACCGGGTGACTCTGGTCCCCCTCTGGGACTCATCCGCAGCTGTGGACACTGGTCCTCAACTGGGCCTCAACAGGACCTAGTGAATCTACTCCTTACTTAGACCTCGTCTGGACCTTGTGACACTTTTTCCACCTGGCATCAGTGGGACATGGTTACTCTGTTCTCCACCTGGGCCTCACCTGGACATGATAACTTTGCTCCACACTTTGGCCTCTACTGGTCCTGATGACACTGGTCCACCCACCTAGGCCTCAATCTGTACCTGGTGACTGTGGTCCCCACCTGGGTCTCACCTGGACCTGGTGACTCTCGTTCCACATGAACAAAAACTGGACCTGGTGACTGTGGTTTTCTTGTAGACTCACATTTACCTGGTGACTCTGGTCCAACTAGGTTCTCACCTGGATCTGGTGACTCTGGCCTGCAGGTCGGCCTCACCTGGACCTGGTGATTGGGGTTGCCACCTGGGCCTCATCCATACCTGGTGACTCAGGTCCCCAAGTGGGCCTCTTGGAGTGGTGAATCTGGTCCTTACCTGGTCCTCTCCCAGAGTCGGGGACTCTGGTCACCATCTGGGCCTCACCTGGTCCTGTTGAATCTGGTCCCCATCTGGGCCTCACCCAGTCCTGGTGACTTTGTTCCCCACCTGGACCTGATTGCTGTGGACTCTTTCTGGGCCTCATCTGGATCTGGTGACTCTGATCCTATCTGCGCGTCACCCATACCTGGTGACTCTGGTCCTCACCTGGGCATAATTGGTACCTGATGACTCTGTTCCACACCTGAGCCTCACCTGGACATGATGACTCTGCAACCTCTCTAGGCCTCACCCTGACCTGGTGACTCTGGTCCCCATGTGGATGTCACCTGGACCAGGTGAATCTGCTACCCCTCTAGGTCTCAACAGATCTGGTGACTCTGGTCCTCAACTGGGCCTCACCTGCACCTAGTGAATATGCTCGATCTGTCCTCATTTGGACCTGGTGACTCTGGTCCCTACCTGGGCATCATCGGGACATGGTTCCACTGCATGACTGCAGGTTGGCCTCACCTGGACCTGGTAAATATTGTCCTACCTCGGCATCATCAGGACATGGTTCCACTGCATGGCCTGCAGGTTGGCATCACCTGGACCTGGTAACTCTAGTCCCTACGTGGGCATCATCGAGACACGGTTCCTCTACATGGCCAGCAGGGTTGTCCTCACATGGACCTGGTGAGTGGGGTTGTCACCTGGACCTCACCCATACCTGGCTGACACAGGTCCGCACGTGTGCCTCACTTGGATCTGGTTGAATCTGGTCCTTACCTGGTCCTCACCTGGAACGGTAACTCTGGTCACTACCTGGGAATAACCATGACCTGGTGAATCTGGTCCGCATCTAGTCCTCACCCAGTCCTGGTGAATTTTTTCCCCACCTGGACCTGATTGCTGTGGACTCCTTCTTGGCGTCAACTGGAACCAGTGACTCTGATCCTAACTGGGCCTCTCTGAGATCTGGTGACTCTGGTCCTCACCTGTGGACCATTATGACATGGATACTCTGTTCCACACCTGAGTCTCACCTGGACATGATGACTCTGGAACCCCTCTGGGCCTCAGCCTGACATGGTGACTCTGGTCCCCATCTGGATGTCACCTAGACCAGGTGAATCTGGTACCCCTCTAGACCTCAACTAGACCTGGTGACTCTGGTCCTCAACTGGCCTCACCGGGACCTAGTGAATATGCTTCCCCACCTGCGCCTCATCTGGACCTGGTGACTCTGGTCTACCTGGGCATCACCGGGACATGGTTTACTCTATACCCCAATGGGACTGACCTGATCCTGGTAACTCTGTCCTGACTTTGGCCTCTTCTGTACCAGGTGACTCTGATCCACCTGGGCTCACCTGTAACTGGTGACTCTGATCCTAATATGGCCTCACCTGACGTGGTGACTGTGGATCCCAGTGGGACCTCACCTGGAACTCATGTCTCTGGTCCCACCTGGGCCTCACCAGGACCTGGTGTCTCTGTTACCACCTGGGTAGCATCAGGATATGGTTACACTGTTCACTAACAGTGACCCAACCGGACCTATTAACTCTGGTCTTCACCTGGGCCACACTGGACATGGTGACACTGGTTCCCACCTGGGACTCACCTCTACATGGAGAGTCAGTTCACCACCTGGTACTCACCTGTAACTGGTGATTCTCGTTCCCACATGGACATCATGGGGACCTTTTGGCTGTAGTGTTTCTAGCTTCTCATGTACCTCGTGACTCTGGTCCCCACCAGGGCCTCACCGGGACCTGGTGAGTGTGGTTGCCACCTGCACCTCACCTGGACCTGGTGATTCTGGTCTGCACCCGAGACTACCCTGGATCTGGTGACTGTGGTCCCCACCTCGGCTTCACCTGGATTTGGGGACTCTGGTCCCCATCTGGGCCTAACCTGACCCAGTTGACCATGGTCCTCAACTGGGCAAAATTGGGACCCGGTGACTGTGTTCCACAACTGGACCTCACCTGGACCAGGTGACTCTGGTCCTCTGGGTCTCACCGTGCCCTAGTGACTTGAACCCACTTTGGCCTGACTTGGACCTGCTGACCCTGGTTGCCACCTGCACCTGACTCGAACTGTTGCTCGGTTCTTTAGGGCCTCCCTTTACCTGGTGATCCTGGTCCCCACCTGGGCCTCACCTGGATGTGGTGACTTCTCACCACCGGGGACTCACCTGGACCTGCTTACTGTGTTCCACACCTGGGCCTCAAGTACCTGTTGACCATTCCCCAAGCCGGCCGCACATGGACCTGTTGCCTCTGATCCCACCGGGGCCTCACGTGTACCTGGTAACTCTGGTCCTCACCTGGGCCTCATCTGGACCTAGTGACTCTGGTCACCACCTGGGCTTCACCTGGATCTGGTGTCTCTGGTCCCCTCCTGGATTTCACCTGGATCTGGTGACTCTGGTCCCACATGGACCTCTCCTGGACTGGTGACTCTCTTTCCAACATGGACCTCATGGATCAAGTGACTCTGGTTCTCCTTTGGCCTCACCTGGACCTGGTGTCTCTCGTCCCCACTTTGACCTAACTCAGAACTACTGAATCTTGCCACACCTAGGCCGCACCCAGACCTGGTGACTCTTGACCCAGCTATGCCTCAATTCGACCTGATGAATCTGGTCCTCACGTGGGCCTCACATGGACCTGGGACTCAGCTGGATTACAGTGGCTCTGGTTCCACAAAGGGGCTCACTTGATACTGGTGACTTATTCACCAGTGGTCTTATTCTATGCCTCACCAGGACCTAGTGATTCTGTTCCCATCTGGGCTTTCATGGCCCTAGTGACTCTCGTCCTCACCCAGGCATCATTGAGACCTGGATACTCTATTCCACACCTGGGCATCACTTTGTCCAGGGACCTCTGGTCCCATTCTGGGCCTCAAACTAAACTGGTTACTCTGGTTCCCACTCGTGGCCTCACCCTTACCTGGAAAATCTGGTCACCCCTTGGGATTCACTTGGGCCTGGTGAATCTGGTTATTATCTGGTCCGCACCTGGATCTGGTGACAGGTCACCACGTGGGCCTCACCTGGACTTGGTGAATCATGTTGCCACCTGCGCCTCAACTGGACCTTGTGACTGTGGTCCCTCCTGGACCTCACCTGGATCTGGTGGCTCTGGTTCCCATATGGGGCTCTCCTGGACCTGGTTCCTGTGGTCTCCATCTGGCCTACCTGGAACACAATGACTCTGATCCATATTTGGGCCTCTCCTGGACCTGTTGACTCTGGTCCTTACCTGGGCATCATTTGGACCTGGATACTCTCTTATGTACCTGGGCCTCACCAGGACCTGGTTACTGTGGTCCCACCCGGGCCTCACCTGGACGGGGTGACTGGTTCCCACAGAGACATCACCTCGACCTGGTGACTCAGGTCCTCATATGGGAATCTTGGGACCTGGTTTCACAGTTCCACATTGGGGCCTCAGCTGGACCTTGTGAATCTCGTCCCCCACTGGGCCTCACCCTGACTTGTAACACTGGTCCCCACCTGGATATCACCAGAACCGGGTGACACACCCGGAGCTGGGGACACTGGTCCTCAGCTGGGCCTCAACAGGACCTGGTGAATCTACTCCAAACTTAGGCTTCGTCTGGACCTTGTGACTCTTTTCCCACCTGGCATCAATGGGACATGGTTACTCTGTTCCCCACCTGGGCCTCACCTGGACATGATAACTTTGCTGCACACTTTGGCCTCAACTGGTCCTGATGACTCTCGTCCCCAACCTAGGCCTCAATCTGGACCTAGTGACTGTCGTCCCCACCTCGGTCTCACCTGGAACTGGTGACTCTCTTTCCCACATGAACCACATCTGGACCTGGTGACTGTGGTGTTCTTGTAGACTCACTTTTACCTGCCTTCTCCGGTGCCGACAAGGGCCTCACGTGGATCGGGTGACTTTGGCATGCAGGTTGGCCTCACCTGGACATGGTGAGTGGGGTTGCCACCTGGGCCTCACCCATACTCGGTGAGTCAGGTCCCCTCGTGGGCCTCTTGGACCTGGTAATCTGGTCCTGACCTGGTCGTCTCCCAGCCCCGGGGTTTCTGGTCACCACCTGAGCCTACCTGGACATGGTGAATCTGATCCCCATCTGGGCCTCACCCAGGCCTGTTGACTTGTTCCCCACCTGTATCTGATTGCTGTGGACTCTTTCTTCGCCTCACCTGGAACTGGTGACTCTGATCCTATCTGCCCGTCACCGAGACCTGGTGACGCTGGTCCTCACCTGGGCATTTTTGGTACCTGGTGACTCTGTTCCACACCTGAGCCTCACCTGGACATGATGACTCTGGAACCTCTCTGGGCCTCATCCTGACCTGGTGAGTCTGGTCCCCATCTGGAAGTCACCTGGACAAGGTGATTCTCGTACGCCTCTAGACCTCAACCAAGTCTGGTGACTCGGTCCTCCACTGGACCTCACCTGGACCTAGTGAATATGCTCCATCTGGGCCTCATTGGACCTGGTGATTCTGGTCCCTACCTGGGCATTATCGGGACATGGTTCCACTGCATGGCCTGTAGGTTGGCCTCACCTGGACCTGAAACTCTAGTCCCTACCTCGGCATCATCGGGACAGGGTTCCTCTGCATGGCCTGCATGTTGGCCTCACCTGGACCTGGTGAGTGGGGTTGTCACCTGGGTATCACACATGCCTGGTGACACAGGTCCCCACGTGGGCCTCACTTGGACTTGGTGAGTCTGGTCCTTACCTGGTCCTCACCCGGAACTCGTAACTCTGGTAACCACCTGGGAATCACCTGGACCTGGAGAATCTGGTCCCCATCCGGGCCTCATCCAGTCCTGGTGACTTTGTTCCCCACCTGGACCTGATTGCTGTGGACTCCTTCTTGGCCTCACCTGGAACTGGTGACTCTGATCCTAACTGGGCCTCACCCAGATCTGGTGACTCTGTTCCTTCCTGTGGACCATTATGACCTGGATACTCTTTTCCACACCTGAGCCTCACCTGGACATGATGACTCTAGATCCCCTCTGAGCCTCAGCCTGACATGATGACTCAGGTCCCCATCTGGATGTCACCTAAACCAGGTGAATCTGGTACCCCTTTAGGCCTCAACTTGACCTGGTAAATCTGGTCCTCACTTGGACTCACCGGGACCTAGTGAGCATGCTCCCCAACTTCGCATCATCTGGACGTGTTGACTCTGGTTCTACCTGGGCATCATCGAGACATGGTGACTCTATTCCCCACTGGGACTGACCTGATCCTGGTAACTCTGGTCCGGACTTTGGCCTCTTCTGTACCAGGTGACTCTGGCTCCACCTGGGCCTCACCTGTAACTGGTGACTCTGATCCTAAGCATGGCCTCACCTGACCTGGTGACTGTGGTTCCCATCGGGACCTCACCTGGACCTCATGTCTCTGGTCCCACCTGGGCCACACCAGGACCCGGTGTCTCTGGTACCCACCTGGGTAGCATCAGGATATGGTTACACTGTTCACTAATAGTGACCAAGCCAGACCTATTAATTCTGGTCTTCACCTGGGCCACACCTGGACATGGTGACACTGGTTCCAACCTGGGTATCACCTGGACATGGTGAGTCGGATCCCCACCTGGTCCTCACCTGTAACTGGTGATTCTCATTCCAGCATGGACATCACGTGGACCTGGTGGCTGCAGTGTTTCTAGCTTCTCATGTACCTCGTGACTCTGGTCCCCACCAGGGCCTCACCGGGACCTGGTGAGTGTGGTTGCCACCTGCACCTCACCTGGACCTGGTGATTCTGGTCTGCACCTGAGACTACCCTGGATCTGGTGACAGTGGTCCCCACCTGGGCTTCACCTGGATCTGGTGACTCTGGTCCCCACCTGAGCTTCACCTGGATTTGGGGACTCTGGTCCCCATCTGGGTCTCACCTGGCCCTGTTGACCATGGTCCTCAACAGGGCAAAATTGGGACCCGGTGACTGTGTTCCACAACTGGACCTCACCTGGACCAGATGACTCTGGTCCGCCTCTAGGTCTCACCGTGCCCTAGTGACTGTGAACCCCACTTTGGCCTGTCTTGGCCCTTCTGACCATGGCTGCCACCTGCGCCTGACCTCGAAATGTTGACTCTGGTTCTTTCCAGGGCCTACTTGGACCTGGTGATCCTGGTCCCCACCTCGGACTCTCCTGGACGTGATGAAACTTGTCACCACCGGGGACTCACCTGGACTTGGTTACTGTTTTCCAAACCTGGGCCTCAAATAGACCTGTTCACCAAGGTCCCCACGCCGGCCTCACAAGGACCTGTTGCCTCTGATCCCCACCGGGGCCTCACGTGTATTTCGTAACTCTGGTCCTCTACTGGGACTCATCTGGACCTAGTGACTCTGGTCCACACCTGGGCCTCACATGGATCTGGTGACTCTGGTCCCCACCTGGACTTCACATGGATCTGGTGACTCTGGTCCCCACATGGACCTCTCCTGGACCTGGTGACTCTCTTTCAAACATGGACCTCACCTGGATCTGGTGAATCTGGTCCTCAGTTTGGCCTCACCTGGACCTGGTGTCTCTCGTCCCCACTTTGACCTAACTCAGAACTGCTGAATCTTGCCCCACCTAGGCCACACCCAAACCTGGTGACTCTTGTCCCCAGCTATGTCTCAATTCGATCTGATGAATCTGGTCCTCACGTGGGCCTCACATGGACCTGGGACTCAGCTGGACAGAGTGGCTCTGGTTCCCACAAGGGGTTCACCTGATACTGGTGACTGTGGTCTTATCCTATGCCTCACCAGGACCTAGTGATTCTGTTCCCCATCTGGGCCTGCATGGCCCTAGTGACTCTGGTCCTCACCCAGGCATCATTGGGACCTGGATACTCTATTCCACACCTGAGCCTCACTTTGACCAGGGACCTCTGGTCCCATTCTGGGCCTCAAACTAAACTGCTTACTCTGGTTCCCCCTCTGGTACTCACCCTTACCTGGTGACTCTGGTCACCCCTTCGTTTTCACTTGGGCCTGGTGAATCTGGTCCTTAGCTGGTCCGCACCTGGATGTTGTGACTGGTCGCCACCTGGGCCTCACCTGGACTTGGTGAATCCTGTTGCCACCTGCGCCTCAACTGGACCTTGTGACTGTGGTCCTACCTGGACCTTACCTGGATCTGGTGGCTCTGGTTCACATATGGGGTTCTCCTCTACCTGGTTCCTTGGTCTCCATCTGGCCTAGCTTGGAAAAAAATGACTCTGATCCATATTTGGGCCTCTCCTGGATCTGTTGACTCTGGTCCTTCCCTGGGTATCATTGGGACCTGGATACTCTCTTATATACCTGGGCCTCACCTGGACCTGGTGACTGTGGTCCCACGTGGGCCTCACCTGGACGATGTGACTGGTTCCCACAGGGCCCTCACCTGGACCTGGTGACTCAGGTCCTCATATGGGCATCATGGGACCTGGTTTCTCAGTTCCACATCGGGGCCTCACCTGGACCTAGTGATTCTCATCCCCCTCTGGGCCTCTCCCTGACGTGGTGACTGTGGTCCCCACCTGATATCACCAGAACCGGGTGACTCTGGTCCCTCTCTTGGTCTCACCCGGAGCTGGGGACACCGGTCCTAAACAGGGCCTCAACAGGACCTATTGAATCTCTCCTCACTTTGGCCTCGTCTGGACCTTTTGACTCTTTTCCCACCTGGCATCAATGGGACATGGTTACTCTGTTCCCCACCTGGGCCTCACCTGGACATGGTAACTTTGCTCTGCACTTTGGCCTCAACTGGTGCTGATGACTCTGGTCCCCCGACATAGGACTCAATCTGGACCTGGTGACTGTGGTCCCCACCTGGGTCTCTCCTGGACCTGGTGACTCTCGTTCCCACATGAACAACACCTGGACCTGGTGACTGTGGTGTTCTTGTAGACTCACATTTACCTGGTGATTCCGGTCCCCACTAGGTCCTCAACTGGATCTAGCGACTCTGGCCAAAAGTTGGCCTCACCTGGACCTGGTGAGTGGGGTTGCCACCTGGGCCTCACCCATACCTGGTGACTCAGGTCCCCGCGTGGGCCTCTTGGACCTGGTGAATCTGGTCCTTACTTGGTTCTCTCCCAGACCTGGGGACTCTGGTCACCACCTGGGCCTCACGTGGACCTGGTGAATCTGGTCCCCATCTGGGCCTCACCCAGTCCTGGTGACTTTGATCCCCACCTGGGCCTGATTGCTGTGGACTCCTTCTTGGCCTCACCTGGAACTGGTGACTCTGATCCTAACTGGGTCTCACCCAGATCTTGTGACTCTGGTCCTCACCTGTGGACCATTATGACCTGGATACTCTGTTCCACACGTGAGACTCACCTGGACATGATGACTTTGGATCCCCTCTGGGCCTCACGCTGACATGGTGACTCTGGTCCCCAACTGGATGTCACCTAGACAAGGTGAATCTGGTACCCCTCTAGGCCTCAACTAGACCTGGTGACTCTGGTCCTCAACTGGGCCTCACCGGGACCTAGTGAACATGCTCCCCACCTGAGCCTCATGTGGACCTGGTCATTCTGATTCTACCTGGGCATCATCGGGACATGGTTACTCAATTCCCCACTGGGCCTGACCTAATCCTGGTACCTCTGGTCCTGAATTTGGCCTCTTCTGTGCCAGGTGTCTCTGGCTCCACCTGGGCCTCACCTGTAACCTGTGACTCTGATCCTAAGCATGGCCTCACCTGACCTGGTCTCTGTGGTTCCCATCGGGACCTCACGTGGACCTCATGTCTCTGGTCGCACCTGGGCCTCACCAGGACCTGGTGTCTCTGGTACCCACCTAAGTAGCATCAGGATATTGTTACACTGTTCACTATCAGTGACCCAGCCGGACCTATCAACTCTGGTCTTCACCTGGGCCACACCTGGACATGGTGACACTGGTTCCCCCCTGGGTCTCATCTGGACATGGTGAGTCGGATCCCCACCTGGTCCTCAACTGAAACTGGTGATTCTCGTTTCCACATGGACATCATGTGTACCTGGTAGCTGCAGTGTTTCTAGCTTCTCATGTACCTCGTGACTCTGTTCCCCACCAGGGACTCACCGGGACCTGGTGTGTGTGGTTGCCACCTGCACCTCACCTGGACCTGGTGATTCTGGTCTGCACCCGAACTACCCTGATCTGGTGACTGTGGTCCCCACTTGGGCTTCACATGGATTTGGGTACTACGGTCCCCACCTGGGCCTCACCTGGCCTTGTTGACCATGGTTCCCACCGAGGCAAAATAGGGACCCAGTGACTGTGTTCCACAACTGGTCCTCACCTGAACCAGGTGACTCTGGTCCCCCTCTGGGTCTCACTGTGCCCTAGTTTCTGTGAAGCCCACTTTGGCCTGACTTGGACCTGCTGACCCTGGTTGCCACCTGCGCCTGACCTTGAGCTGTTGACTCTGATTCTTTCAAGGGCCTCCCCTGTACCTGGTGTTCCTGGTCCCCACCTGGGCCTCACCTGGACGTGGTGACTCTTGTCACCACCGGGGACTCAACTGGACCTGCTTACTGTGTTCCACACCTGTGCCCCAAGTAGACTTGTTGACCATGGTCCCCAGGCGGGACTCACATGGACCTGTTGCCTCTGATCCCCACCGGGGCCTCACGTGTATCTGGTAACTCTGGTCCTCACCTGGGCCTCATCTGGACCTATTGACTCTGGTCCTTACCTGGGCATCATTGGGACCTGGATACTCTCTTATATACCTGGGCCTCATCTGGACATGGTGACTGTGGTCCCACCTGGGCCTCACCTGAAGGAGGTGACTGGTTCCCACAGGGACATCATCTGGACCTGGAGACTCAGGTCCTCATATGGGCAGCATTCACCTGGATTCTCAGTTCCACATCAGGGCTTCAACTATTCCTAGTGATTCTCGTCCCGCTCTGGGCCTCACCTCGATCTGGTGACTCTGGTCCTCAGTTTGGCCTCACCTGGACCTGGTGTCTCTCGTCCCCATTTTGACCTAACTCAAAACTGCTGAATCTTGCCCCACCTAGGCCGCACCCAAACCTGGTGACTCTTGTCCCCAGCTATGCCTCAATTCGACCTGATGAATCTGGTCCTCACATGGGCCTCACATGGACCTGAGACTCAGCTGGATAGAGTGGCTCTGGTTCCAACAAGGCGCTCACCTGATACTGGTGACTTATCCACCAGTGGTCTTATTCTATGCCTCACCAGGACCTAGTGATTCTGTTCCCCATCTGGGCCTGCATGACCCTAGTGACTCTGGTCCACACCCAGGCATCATTGGGACCTGGATACTCTATTCCACAATTGGGCCTCACTTTGACCAGGGACCTCTGGTCCCATTCTGAGCCTCAAACTAAACTGGTTACTCTGGTACCCCCTCTAGGCCTCACCCTTACCTCTTGACTCTGGTCACCCCTTGGGATTCACTTGGGCCTGGTGAATCTGGTCTTAAGCTGGTTCGCACCTGGATCTGGAGACTGGACGCCACCTGGGCCTCACCTGGATTTGGTGAATCCTTTTGCCACCTGCGCCTCACCTGGACTTTGTGACTGTGGTCCCACCTGGACCTCACATGGATCTGGTGGCTCTGGTTCCCATATGGGGCTCTTGTGGACCTGGTTCCTGTGGTCTCCATCTGGCCTCCCCTGGAAAACAATGACTCTGATCCATATTTGGGCCTCTCTTGGACCTGTTGACTCTGGACCTTACCTGGGCATCATTGGGACCTGGATACTCTCTTATATACCTGGGCCTCACCTGGAACTGGTGACTGTGGTCCCACCTGGGCCTCACCTGGACGAGGTGACTGGTTCCCACAGGGACCTCCCCTGGGCCTGGTGACTCAGGTCCTCATATGTGCATCATGGGACTTGTTTTCTCAGTTCCACATTGGGGCCTCACCTGGACCTAGTGATTCTCGTTCCCCTCTGGGCCTCATCATGACGTGGTGACTCTGGTCCGCATCTGACTCACACCAGAACCGGGTGACTCTGGTCCCCCTCTGGGAATCACCCAGAGCTTGGGACACTGATACTCAACTGGGCCTCAACAGGACCTGGTGAATCTACTCCTCACTTAGGCCTCGTCTGGACCTTGTGATTTTTTTCCCACCTGGCATCTATGGGACATTTTTACTCTGTTCCCCACCTGGGCCTCACTTGGACATGATAACTTTGCTCCATACTTTGGCCTCAACTCGTCCCGATGACTCTGGTCCCCCCACATAGGCCTCAATCTGGACCTGGAGACTGTCATCCACACCTGGGTCTCACCTGGACCTTGTGACTCTCGTTCCCACATGAATCACACCTGGACCTGGTGACTGTGGTGTACTTGTAGACTCACATTTACCTGGTGACTCTGGCCCCACTAGGGCCTCACCTGGATCTGCTGACTCTGGCCTGCAGGTTGGCCTTACCTAAACTTGGTTAGTGGGATGCCACCTGGGCCTCACCCATACCTGGTGACTCAGGTCCCCAGGTGGGCCTCTTTGTCCTGGTGAATCTGGCCCTTACATGGTCTGCTCCCAGACCCTGGGAATCTTGTCACAACCTGGGCCTCACCTAGACCTGGTGAATCTGGTCACCATCTGGGCCTAACCCAGTCCTGGTGACTATGTTCCCCACCTGGACGTGTTTGCTCTGGACTCTTTTTTGCCCTCACCTTGAACTGGTGACTCTGATCCTATCTGTGCGTCACCCAGACCTGGTGACTCTCGTCCTCACCTGGGCATCATTGGTACCTGGTTACTCTGTTCCACACCTGAGCCTCACCTGGACATGAGGTCTCTGGGACCTCTCTGGGCCTCACCCTGACCTGGTGATCTGGTCCCCATCTGGATGTCACCTGGACCAGGTGATTCTGGAACCCCTCTAGGCCTCAACCAGATCTGGTGACTCTTGTCCTCAACTGGGCCTCACCTGGACCTAGTGAATATGCTCCATCTGGGCCTCATTTGGATCTGGTGACTCTGGTCACTCACTGGGCATCATCGGGAAATGGTTCCACTGCATGGCCTGCTGCTTTGCCTCACCTGGACCTGGTAACACTGGTCCCTACCTGGGCATCATCGGGTCATCTTGACCTGGTGAGTGGGGTTCCCTCCTGGATCTTACCCATGCCTGGTGACACAGGTCCCCACGTGGGCCTCACTTGGACCTGGTGAATGTGGTCCTTACCTAGTCCTCACCCGGAAGTGGTAAACCTGGTCACCACCTGGGCATCACCTAGTCCTGGTGACTTTGTTCCCCACCTGGACCTGATTGCTGTGGACACCTTCTTGGCCTCACCTGGAAGTGGTAACTCTGATCCTAACTGGGCCTCTCCCAGATCTGGTGATTCTGGTCCTCACCTGTGGACCATTATGATCTGGATACTCTGTTCCACACCTGAGCCTCACCTGGACTGTTGACTCTGGATCCCCTCTGGGCACACCCTGACATGGTTACTCTGGTCCCCATCTGGATGTCACCTAGACCAGGTGAGTCTGGTACCCCTCTGGGCCTCAACCAGATCTGGTGACTCTGGTCCTCAACTGGGCCTCACCTGGACCTAGTGAATATGCTCCATCTGGGCCTCATTTGGACCTGGTGACTCTGGTCCCTACGTGGGCTACATCGGAACATGGTTCCACATAATGGTCTGCAGGTTGGCCTCTTCTTGACCTGGTAACTCTGGTCCCTATCTGGGCGTCATCGGGAGACGGTTCCTCTGCATGGCCTGCAGGTTGGCGTCACCTGGACCTCGTACCTCTGGTCCCTACCTGGGCATCATCGGGACACGGTTCCTCTGCATGGCCTGCAGGTTGGCCTCACCTAGACCTGGTGAGTGGGCTTGCCACCTGGGCCTCACCTATACCTGGTGACACAGGTCTCACGTGGGCCTCACTTGGACCTGGTGAATCTGGTCCTTACCTGGTCCTCACCCGGAACTGGTAACCCTTGTCACCACCTGGGAATCACCTGGACCTGGTGAATCTGGTCCCCATCTGGGCCTCATCCAGTCCTGGTGACTTTGATCCCCACCTGGACCTGATTGCTGTGGACTCCTTCTTGGCCTCACTTGGAAGTGGTGACTCTGATCGTAGCTGGGCCTCACCCAGATCTGGTGATTCTGGTCTTCACATGTGGACCATTATGACCTGGATACTCTGTTCCACACCTGAACCTCACCTGGACATGATGATTCTGGATGCCCTCTGGGCCTCACCCTGACATGGTGACTCTGGTCCCCATCTGGATGTCCCCTAGACCAGGTGAATCTGGTACCCCTCTAGGCGTCAACTAGACCTGGTGACTCTGGTCCTCATCTGGGCCTCACCTGGACCTAGTGAATATTCTCCCCACCTGCGCCGCGCTGGACCTGGTGACTCTGATTCTACCTGGGCATCATTGGGACATGGGTACTGTATTACCCACTGGGACTGACCTGATCCTGGTAACTCTGGTCCTGACTTTGGCCTCTTCTGTACCAGGTGACTCTGGCTCCACCTGGGCCTCACCTGGAACTGGTGACTCTGATCCTAAGCATGGGCTCACCTGACCTGGTGACTGTGGTTCCCATCGAGACCTCACCTGGACCTCATGTCTCCGGTTACACCTGGGCCTCACCAGGACGTGGTGTCTCTGGTACCCACATGGGTAGCATCAGGATATGGTTACACTGTTCACTAACACTCATCCAGCCGGACCTAATAACTCTGGTCTTCACCTGGGGCACACGAGGACATGGTGACACTGGTTCCCACCTGGGTCTCACCTGCACATGGTGAGTCGGATCCCCACCTGGTCCTCACCTGTAACTGGTGATTTTCGTTCCCACATGGACATCATGTGGACCGGGTGGCTGCAGTGTTTCTAGCTTCTCATGTACCTCGTGTCTCTGGTCCCCACCGGGGCCTCTCCGGGACCGGTGAGTGTGGTTGCCACCTGCACCTCACATGGACCTGGTGATTCTGGTCTGCACCTGAGATTACCCTGGATCTGGTGACTGTGGTCCCCACCTGGGCTTCACCTGGATTTGGGGACTCCGGTCCCCATCTTGGCCTCACCTGGCCCTGTTGACCATGGTCCTCAACTGTGCAAAATTGGGAACCAGTGACTGTGTTCCACAACTGGACCTCACCTGGACCAGGTGACTCTGGTCCCACTCTGGGTGTCACCGTGCCCTAGTGACTGTGAACCCCACTTTGGCCTGAATTGGACCTGCTGACCCTGGTTGCCACCTGCGCCTGACCTCGAACTGTTGACTCTGGTTCTTTCAAGGGCCTCCCCTGTACCTGGTGATCCTGGTCCCCAACTGGACGTGGTGACTCTTGTCACCACCGGGGACTCACCTTGACATGATTACTTTGTTCAACACCTGGGCCTCAGGTAGACCTGTTGACTATGGTCCCCAAGCCGGCCTCACGTGGACCTTTTGGCTCTGATCCCCGCCGGGGTCTCACGTGTATCTGGTAACTCTGATCCTCACCTGGGCCTCATCTGGACCTAGTGACTCTGGTCCCCACCTGGGCTTCACCTGGATCTGGTGACTCTGGTCCCCACCTGGACCTCTCCTGGACTTGGTGACTCTCTTTCCAACATGGACCTCACCTGGATCTGGTGACTCTGGTCCGAATCTGGACCTCTCCTGGACCTGGTGTCACTCTTGCCCACTTTGACCTAACTCAGAACTGCTGAATCTTGCTCCACCTATTACGCACCCAGACCTGGTGTCTCTTGTCCCTAGCTATGCCTCAATTCGACCTGATGAATCTGGTCCTCACGTGGACGTCACATTTACCTGGGACTCAGCTGGAAAAAGTGGCTCTGGTTCCCACTAGGGGCTCACCTGGTACTGCAGAATGTGGTCTTATTCTATGCCTCACCAGAACCTAGTGATTCTGTTCCCCATCTGGGCCTGCATGGCCTTAGTGACTCTGGTCCTCACTCAGGCATCATTGGGACCAGGATACTCTATTCCACACCTGGGCCTCACTTTTACCAGGAACCGCTGGTCCCATTCTGGGCCTCAAACTAAACTGGTTACTCTGGTTCCCCTCTTAACCTCACCTTTACCTGATGACTCTGGTCACCCCTTGGGCCTCCCCTGGACCTGGTGACTCTGGCCTGCAGGTTGGCCTCACCTGGACTTGATTAGTGGGATGCAACCTGGGCCTCACCCATACCTGGTGACTCAGGTCTCCACGTGGGCCTCTTGGACCTGGTGAATCTGGTCCTTACCTGGTCCTCTCCCAGACCTGGGGACTCTGGTCACCACCTGGGAATCACCTGGGCCTAGTGAATCTGGTACCCATCTGGGCCTCCACGAGTCCTGGTGACTTTGTTCCCCACCTTGACCTGATTGCTGTGGACTCTTTCATGGCCTCACCTGGACCTGGTGACTCTGATCCTATCTGCGTGTCACCCAGACCTGGTGACTCTGGTCCTCACCTGGGCGTCATTGGTACCTGGTGACTCTGTTCCACACCTGAGCCTCAGCTGGACATGAGGCTCTGGACTCTGGAACCACTCTGGGCCTAACCCTGACCTGGTGTCTGGTCTCCATCTGGATGTCACATGGACCAGGTGATTTTTGTACCCCTCTAGGCCTCAACCAGTTCTGGTGACGCTAGTCCTCAACTGGGCCTCACCTGGACCTATTGAATATGCTCCATCTGGGCCTCATTTGGTCCTGGTGACTCTCCTCCCTACCTGGGCATCATCGGGACATGGTTCCACTGCATGGCCTTTAGGTTGGCCGCACCTGGACCTGGTAACTGTGGTTCTACCTGGGCATCATCGGGACACTCTTCCTCTGCATTGCCTGCAGGGTGGCCTCACCTGGACCTGGTGAGTGGGGTTGCCACTTGGGCCTCACCCATACCTGGTGACCCAGGTGCCCACGTGGGACTCACTTGGACCTGGTGAATCTGGTCCTTACCTGCTCCTCACCCGGAACTGCTAACTCTGGTCACCACCTGGGAATCACCTGGGCCTGGTGAATCTGGTCCCCATCTGGGCCTCACCCAGTCCTGGTGATTTTCTTCCCCACCTGGACCTGATTGCTGTGGACTCCTTCTTGGCCTCACTTGGAAGTGGTGACTCTGATCGTAGCTGGGCCTCACCCAGATCTGGTGACTCTGGTCCTCTCCTGTGAACCATTATGACCTGGATACTCTGTTGCACACCTGAGCCTCACCTGGACATGATGACTCTGGATTCACTCAAGGCCTCACCATGACATGGTGACTCTGGTCCCCATCTGGACGTCCCCTAGACCAGGTGAATCTGGTACCCCTCTAGGCGTCAACTAGACCTGGTGACTCTGGTCCTCATCTGGGCCTCACCTGGACCTACTTAATATTCTCCCCACCTGCGCCTCGATGGACCTGGTGACTCTGATTCTACCTGGGCATCATTGGGACATGGTTACTGTATTACCCACTGGGACTGCCCTGATCCTCGTAACTCTGGTCCTGACTTTGGCCTCTTCTGTACCAGGTGACTCTGGCTCCACCTGGGCCTCACCTGTACCTGGTGACTCTGATCCTAAGCATGGCCTCACCTGACCTGGTGACTGTGGTTCCCATCGGGACCTCACCTGGACCTCATGTCTCCGGTTACACCTGGGCCTCACCAGGTCCTGGTGTCTCTGGTACCCACCTGGGTAGCATCAGGATATGGTTACACTGTTCACTAACCCTCATCCAGCAGGACCTAATAACTCTGGTCTTCACCTGGGGCACACCAGGACATGGTGACACTGGTTCCCACCTAGGTCTCACCTGGACATGGTGAGTCGGATCCCCACCTGTTCCTCACCTGTAACTGGTGATTTTCGTTCCCACATGGACATCATGTGGACCTGGTGGCTGCAGTGTTTCTAGATTCTCATGTACCTCGTTACTCTTGTCACCACCAGGGACTCACCTGGACCTGGTTACTGTGTTCCACACATGGGCCTCAAGTACACTTGTTGACCATGGTCCCCAAGCCGGCCTCACATGGACCTGTTGCGTCTGATCCCCACCGTGGCCTCACGTGTACCTGGTAACTCTGGTCCTCACCTGGGCCTCATCTGGACCTAGTGACTCTGGTCCACACCTGGGCTTGACTTGGATCTGGTGACTCTGGTCCCCACCGGGACTTCACCTGGATCTGGTGACTCTGGACCCACCTGCACCTCTCCTGGACCTGGTGACTCTCTTTCCAACATGGACCTCACCTGGATCTGGTGACTCTGGACCTCTTTTTGGGCTCACATGGACCTGGTGTCTCTCGTCCCCACTTGGATCTAACTCAGAACTGCTGAATCTTGCCCCACCTAGGCTGCACCCAGACCTGGTGACTCTTGTCCCCACTATGCTTCAATTCGACCTGATGAATCTGGTCCTCACGTGGGCCTCACATGGACCTGGGACTCAGCTGGATAGACTGGCTCTGGTTTCCACAAGGGGGTCACCTGATACTGCTGACTGTGGTCTTATTCTATGCCTCACCAGGACCAAGTGATTCTGTTACCCATTTGGGCCTGCATGGCCCTAGTGACTCTGGTCCTCACCCAGGCATCATTGGGACCTGGATACTCTACTCCACACCTGGGCCTCACTTTGACCAGGGACCTCTGGTCCCCTTCTTGGCCTCAAACTAAACTGGTTACTCTGGTTCCCCCTGGGCCTCACCCTTACCTGGTGACGCTGGTCACCCCTTGGGCTTCACTTGGGCCTGGTGAATCTAGTCCTTAGCTGATCCTCACCTGGATCTGGTGACTGGTCGCCACCTGGGCCTCACCTGGACTTGGTGAATCCTGTTACCACCTGCGCCTCACCTGGACCTTATGACTCTGGTCCCACCTGGACCTCACCTGGATCTGGTGGCTCTGGTTCCCATATGGGGCTCTCCTGGTCCTGGTTCCTGTGGTCTCCATCTGGCCTCACCAGGAACACAATGACTCTGATCCATATTTGGGCTTCTCCTGGACCTGTTGACTCAGGGCCTTACCTAGGCATCATTGGGACCTGGATACTCTCTTATATACCTGGGCCTAACCTGGAACTGGTGACTGTGGTCCCCCTGGGCCTCACCTGGACGAGGTGACAGTTTCTCACAGGGACCTCAACTGGACCTGGTGATTCAGGTCCTCATACGGGCATCATGGGACCTGGTTTCTTAGTTATACATCAGGGCCTCACCTGGACCTAGTGATTTTCGACCCGCTGTGGGCCTCACTCTGACGTGGTGACTCTGGTCCCCACCTGGATATCACCAGTACTGGGTGACTCGCCCTCTCTGGGACTCCCCCGGAGCTGGTTACACTGGTCTTCAACTGGGCCTCAACAGGACCTGGTGAATCTACTCCTCACTTAGGCCTCGTCTGGACCTTGTGACTCTTTTCGCACCTGGCATCAAAGGGACATTGTTACTCTGTTCCACACCTGGGCCTCACCTGTACATGATAACTTTGCTCCACACTTTGGCCTCACCTGGTTCTGATGACACTGGTTGCCCCACCTTGTCCTCAATCTGAACCTGGTGACTGTGGTCCCGACCTGGGTCTCACCTGGACCTGGTGACTAAGTTCCCACATGAACCACACCTGGACCTGGTGACTGTGGTGTTCTTGTAGACTCACATTTACCTGGTGACTCCTGTCCCCACTAGGGCCTCACCTGGATCTGGTGACTCTGGCCTGCAGGTTGGCCTCACCTGGACCTGGTGAGTGGGGTTGCCACCTGGGCATCACCCATACCTGGTGTCTCAGGTCACCACGTGGGCCTCTTGGACCTGGTGAATCTGTACCGTACCTGGTCCTCTCCCAGACCCGGGGACTCTGCTCACCACCTGGGCCTCACCTGGACCTGGTGAATGAATCTGTTCCCCATCTGGGCCTCACCCAGACCTGGTGACTTTGTTCCCCACCCGGACCTGATTGCTGTGGACTCTTTCTTGGCCTCACCTGGACTTGGTGACTCTGATCCTATCTGCGCGTCACCCAGACCTGGTCACTCTGGTCTTCACCTGGGCATCATTGGTACCTGGTGACTCTGTTCCACACCTGAGCCTCACCTGGACATGATGACTCTGGAACCACTCTGGGCGTATCCCTGACCTGGTGACTCTGGTCTCCATCTGGATGTCACCGGGACCAGGTGACTCTGGGAACCCTCTAGGCCTCAACCAGGTCTGGGGATTCTGGTCCTCAACTGGGCCTCACCTGGACCTACTGAATATGCTGCATCTGGGACTCAGTTGGACCTGGTGACTCTGGTCCCTACCTGGGCATCATCGGGCTATGGATCCACTGCATGGCCTGCAGGTTGGCCTCAGCTGGACCTGGTAACTCTGGACCCTACCCGTGCATCACCGGGACACGGTTCCTCTGCATGGCCTCCAGGTTGGCCTCACCTGGAACTAGTGACTGGACTTGCCACCTGGGGCTCACCCATACCTGGTGTCACAGGTACCCACGTGGGCCTCACTTGGACCTGGTGAATCTGGTCCTTTCCCGGTACTCACCCGGACCTGGTAACCCTGGTCACCACCTGGGAATCACCTGGACCTGGTGAATATGGTCCCCCTTTGGGCCTCACCCAGTCCTGTTGACTTTCTTCCCCACCTGGACCTGATTTCTGTGGACTCCTCTTGGCCTCAACTGGAACTGGTGACTCTGAACCTAACTGGGCCTCACCCAGATCTGGAACTCTGGACCTCACCTGTGGACCATTATGACCTCTATACTCTGTTCCACACCTGAGCCTCACCTGGACATGATGACTCTGGAACCTCTCTGGGCCTCACCCTGACCTGGTGACTCAGGACCCATCTGGATGGCACCTGGACCAGGTGATTCTGGTACCCCTCTAGGCCTCAACAAGGTCTGGTGACTGGTCCTCAACTAGGCCTCACCTGGACCTAGTGAATATGCTCCATCTGGGCCTCATTTGGACCTGGTGACTCTGGTCCCTAACTGGGCATCATCGGGACATGGTTCCACTGCATGGCCTTCAGGTTGGCCGCACCTGGACCTGGTAACTGTGGTTATACCTGGGCATCATCGGGACGTGGTTACTCTATTCCCCAGTGGGACTGACCTGATCGTGGTAACTCTGGTCCTGACTTTGGCCTCTTCTGTACCATTTGACTCTGGCTCCACCTGGACCGCACCTGTAAGTGGTGACTCTGATCCGAAGCATTGCCTCACCTGACCTGGTGACTGTGGTTTCCATCGGTACCTCACCTGGACCTCATGTCTCTGGTCCCACCTGGGCCTCACCAGGATCTTGTATCTGGTACCCACCTTAGTAGCATCAGAATATGGTTACACTGTTCACTAACAGTGACCCAGCCAGTCCTGTTAACTCTGGTCTTCACTGGGTCCACACCTGGACATGGTGACACTGGTTCCCACCATGGTCTCACCTGGACATGGTGAGTCACATGCCCACCAGGTCCTCATCTGTAACTGGTGATTCTCGTTCCCACATGGACATCACGTGGAACTGGTGGCTGCAGAGTTTCTAGCTTCTCATGTACTTCGAGAATCTGGTCCGAACCTGGGCCTCACCGGGACCTGGTGAGTGTGGTTGCCTCCTGCACCTCACCAGGACCTGGTGATTCTGGTCTGCCCCTGAGACTACCCTGGATCTTGTGACTGTGGTCCGCACCTGGCCTCACCTGGATTTGGGGACTCCGATCCCCATCCGGACCTCCCCTGGCCCTGTTGTCCATGGTCTTCAACTGGACAAAATTGGGACCCGGTGACTTTGTTCCACAACTGGACCTCACCTGGACCAGGTGATTCTGGTCCCCCTCTGGGTCTCACCATGCCCTAGTGACTGTGAACCCAACTTTGGACTGACTTGGACCTGCTGACCCTGGTTGCCACCTGCGCCTGACCTCGAACTGTTGACTCAGGTTCTTTCAAAGGCCTCCCCTGTACCTGGTGATCCTGGTCCCCAATTGGGCCTCAACTGGATGTGGTGACTCTTGTCACCACTGGGGACTCACCTAGACAGGCTTACAGTGTTCCACACCTGGGCCACATGTAGACCTGTTGACCATGGTCCCCAATCCAGCCTCACGGGTACCTTTTGGCTCTGGTCCCCGCCGGGGCTTCACTTGTACCTGGTAACTCTGATCCTCACTGGGCCTCATCTGGACCTAGTGACTCTGGTCCCCACCTGGGCTTCACCTGGATCTGGAGACTCTGGTCCCCACCTGGACTTCACCTGTATCTGGTGACACTGGTCCCCACCTGGACCTCTCCTGGACCTGGTGTCTCTCTTTCCAACATGGACCTCACCTGGATCTGGTGACTCTGGTCCTCAGTTTGGCCTCACCTGGACCTGGTGTCGCTCGTCGCCAATTTGACCTAACTCAAACTGCTGAATTTGCCCCACCTAGGCCGCACGCAGTTTTGGTGACTCTTGTCCCCAGCTATGCCTCAATTCGACCTCATGAATCTGGTCCTCACGTGGCCCTCACATGGACCTGGGACTCAGCTGGATAGAGTGGCTCTGGTTCCCACAAAGGGCTCACCTGATACTGGTGACTGTGTTCTTATTCTATGCCTCACAAGGACCTAGAGATTCTGTTCCCCATCTGTGCCTGCATGGCCCTAGTGACTCTGGTCCTCACCCAGGCATCATTGGGAACTCGATACTCTATTACACACCTGGGCCTCACTTTTACCATGGACCTCTGGTCCCATTCTGGGCCTCAAACTAAACTGGTTACTCTGGTTCCCCTCTGGGCCTCACCCTTACCTGGTGACTCTGGTCACCCCTTGGGCTTCACTTGGGCCTGGTGAATCTGGTCCTTAGCAGGTCCGCACCTGGATCTGGTGACTGGTCCCCACCTGGTTCTCACCTGGACTTGGTGAATCCTGTTGCCGCAAGCGCCTCACCTGGACCTTGTGACTGTGGTCCCACCTGGACCTCACCTGGATTTGGTGGCTCTGGTTGCCATTTGGGCCTCTCCTGGACCTGGTTCCTGTGGTCTCCATCTGGCCTCACCTGGAACACAATGACTCTGATTCATATTTGGGCCTCTCCAGGACCTGTTGACTCTGCTCCTTACCTGGGCATCATTGGGACCTGGATACTCTCTTATATACCTGCGACTCACCTGGACATTGTGACTGTGGTCCAACCTGGGCCTCACCTGGACGAGGTGACTGGTTCCCAAAGGGACCTCACCTGGACCTGGTGACTCAGGTCCTCATATGGGCATCATGGGACCTGGTTTCTCAGTTCCACATCGGGGCCTCATCTGGACCTAGTGATTCTCGTCCCGCTCTGGGCCTCACCCTGACGTGGTGACTCAGGTCCCCACCTGGATATCACCAGAACCGGGTGACAGTGGTCCCCCTCTGGGACTCACCTGGAGCTGGGGACACTGATCCTCAATTCGGCCTCAACAGGACCTGGTGAATCTACTCCTCACTTATGCCTCGTCTGGACCTTGTGACTCTTTTCCCACCTGGCAACAATGGGACATGGTTATTCTGTTGCGCACCTGGGCCTCACATGGAAATGATAACTTTGCTCTGCACTTTGGCCTCAACTGGTCCTGATGACCCTGGTCACCCAACCGAGGCCTCAATCTGGACCTGGAGACTGTCGTCTCCCCCTGGGTCTCACCTGGACCTGGTGACTCTCGTTCCCACATGAACCACACCTAGACCTGGTGACTGTGGTGTACTTGTAGACTCACATTTACCTGGTGACTCCAGTCCCCAGTAGGGCCTCACCTGGATCTGGTGACTCTGGCCTGCAGGTTGGACTCACTTGGACCTGGTGAGTGGGGTTGCCACCTGGGCCTCACCCAAACCTGGTGACTCAGGTCCCCACGTGGGCGTCTTTGACATGTTAATCTGGTCCTTACCTGATCCTCTCCCAGACCCGGGGACTCTGCTCACCACCTGGGCCTCACCTGGACCTGGTGAATCTGGTCCCCATCTGGGACTCACCCATCCTGGTGACTTTGTTCGCCACCTGGACCTGATTGTTGTGGTCTCCTTCTTGGCCTCACCTGGAACTGGTCACTCTGATCGTATCTGCACGTCACCCAGATCTGGTGACTCTGGTCCTCACCTGTTGATCATTATGACCTGGATACTCTTTCCACACCTGAGCCTCACCTGGACATGATGACTCTGGATCCACTCTGGGCCTCCCCCTGACATGGTGATTCTGGTCCCCATCTGGATGTCACCTAGACCAGGTGAATCTGGTACTCCTCTAGGCCTCAACCAAACCTGGTGACTCTAGTCCTCAAGTGGGCCTCACCGGGACCTAGTGAATATGCTCCCCACCTGCGCCTCATCTGGACATGGTGACTCTGGTTCTACGTGGGCATCATCGGGACATGGTTACTCTATTCCCCACTGGTACTGACCTGATCCTGGTAACTCTGGTCCTGACTTTGGCCTCTCTGTACCAGGTGATTCTGGCTCTAACTGGGCCTCACCTGTAACTGGTGACTCTGATTCTAAGCATGGCCTCAACTGACCTGGTGACTGTGGTTCCCATCGGGACCTCACCTGGACCTCATGTCTCTGGTCCCACCTGGGCCTCAACAGGGCCTGGTGTCTCTGGTACCCACCTGGGTAACATCAGGATATGGTTACACTGTTCACTAACAGTGACCCAGCCGGACCTATTAACTCTGGTCTTCACCTGGGCCACACCTGGACACGGTGACACTGGTTCCCACCTGGGTCTCCCCTGGACATGGTGACTCAGATCCCCAATGGTCCTCACCTGTAACTGGTGATTCTCGTTTCCACATGGACATCATGTGGACCTGGTGGCTTCAGTGTTTCTAGCTTCTCATGTAACTCGTGACTCTGGTCCCCACCAGGCCCTCACCGGGACTTGGTCAGTGTGGTTGCCACCTGCATCTCACCTGCACCTGGTGATTCTGGTCTGCACCTGAGACTACCCTGGATCTAGTGACTGTGGTCCCCACCTGGGCTTCACCTGGATTTCGGGACTCCGGTCCCCATCTGGGGCTCACATGGCCCTCTTGACCATGGTCCACAACTGGGCAAAATTGGGACGCGGTGACTGTGTTCCACAACTGGAACTCACCTGGACCACGTGACTCTGGTTCCCCTCTAGGTCTCACCGTGCCCTAGTGACTGTGAAACCCACTTTGGCCTGACTTGTACCTGCTGACCCTGGTTCCCACCTGCGACTGACGTCGAAATGTTGACTCTGGTTCTTTCAAGGGCCTCCCCTGTACCTGGTGATCCTGGTCCCCACCGGGCCTCACCTGGACGTGGTGACTCTTGTCACCACTGGGGACTCAACTGGACCTGCTTACTGTGTTCCACACCTGGGCCTCAATAAACCTGTTGACCATGGTCCCCAAGCCTACCTCACATGGACCTGTTGCCTCTGATCCCCACCGGGGCCTCACGTGTACGTGGTTACTCTGGTCCTCACCTGGGCATCATTGGTCCTGGTGACTCTGTTCCACACCTGAGGCTTCCCTGGACATGATGACTCTGGATCTCCCTGGCTATCAACCTGACCTGGTGACTCTGGTCCCCATATGAATGTCACCTGGACCAGGGGATTATGGTACCCCTCTGGGCCTCAACCAGGTCTGGTGACTGGTCCTCAACTGGGCCTCACCTGGACCTAGTGAATATGCTCAATCTGGGCCTCCTTTGGACCTGGTGACTCTGGTCACTACCTGGGCATCATCGGGACATGGTTACACTGCATGGCCTGTAGGTTGGCCTCACCTGGACCTGGTAACTCTCGTCCCTACCTGGGCATCATTGGGACCTGGTTCCTCTGCATGGCCTGCAGGTTGGCCTCACCTGGAACTGGTGAGTGGGTTTCTCACCTGGGTCTCACCCTTGCCTAGTGAAACAGGTCCCCACGTGGGCCTCACTTGGACCTGGTGAATCTGGTCCTTACCTGGTGGTCACCCGGAACTGGTCACTCTGGTCACCACATGGGAATCACCTGGGCCTGGTGAATCTGGTCCCCATCTGGGCCTCACCCAGTCCTGTTGACTTTCTTCCCCACCTGGACCTGATTGCTGTGGACTCCTTCTTGGCTAACCTGGAACTGCTGACTCTGATGCTAACTGGGCTTCACCCAGATCTGGTGACTCTGGTCCTCACCTGTGGACCATTATGACCTGGATACTCTGTTCCACACCTGAGCCTCACCTGAATATGTTGACACTGGATCCCCTCTGGGCCTCAGCCTGTCATGGGGACTCTGGTCCCCATGTGGATGTCACCAGACCTGGTGAATCTGGTACGCCTCTAGGCCTCACCTAGACCTGGTGACTCTGGTCCTCAACTGGGCCTCAACGGGACCTAGTGAACATGCTCCCCACCTGCGCCACATCTGGGCCTGGTGACTCTGGTTCTACCTGGGCATCATCGGGACATGGTTACTCTATTCCCACTTGGAGTGACCTGATCCTAGTAACTCTGGTCCTGACTGGCCTCTTCTGTACCAGGTGACTCTGGCTCCACCTGGGCCTCACCTGGAACTGGTGACTCTGATCCTAAGCATGGCCTCACCTGACCTGGTGACTGTGGTTCCCATCGGAACCTCACCTGGACCTCATGTCTCTGGTCCAAACTGGGCCTCACCAGGACCTGGTGTCTCTGGTATCCACCTTGGTAGCATCAGGATACGGTTACACTGTTCACTAACAGTGACCCAGCCGGACCTGTTAACTCTGGTCTTGACCTGGTCCACACCTGAACATGGTGACACAGGTTCCCACCAGGGTCTCACCTGGACATGGTGAGTCAGATCCCCACCTGGTCCTCACCTGTAACTGGTGATTCTCATTCCCACATGGACATTATGTGGAACTGGTGGCTGCAGTGTTTGTAACTTCTCATGTACCTCGAGCATCTGGTCCGCACCAGGGCCTCACCGGGACCTGGTGTGTGGTTGCCACCTGCACCTCACCAGGACCTGGTGATTCTGGTCTGCACCTGAGACTACCCTGGATCTTGTGACTGTGGTCCCCACCTGGACTTCACCTGGATTTGGGGTCTCCGGTCCCAATCCGGGCCTCACCTGGCCCTGTTGTCCATGGTCTTCAACTGGACAAAATTGAGACCCGGTGACTGTGTTCCACAACTGGACCTCACATGGACCACGTGACTTGGTCCGCCTCTGGGTCTCACCGTGCCCTAGTGACTGTGAACCCAACTTTGGCCTGACTTGGACGTGCTGACCCTGGTTGCCACCTGCGCCTGACCTCGAACTGTTGACTCAGGTTCTTTCAAAGGCCTCCCCTGCACCTGGTGATCCTGGTCCCCAATTTGGACTCAACTGGACTTGGTGACTCTTGTCACTACTGGGGACTCACCTAGACAGGCTTACAGTGTTCCACACCTGGGCCTCAGGTAGACCTGTTGACCATAGTCCCCTAGCCGGCCTCACGTGGCATTTTGGCTGTGATCCCCGCCGGGGCCTCACGTGTACCTGTTAACTCTGATCTTCACCTGGGCCTCATCTGGACCTAGTGACTCTGGTCCCCACCTGGGCTTCACCTGATCTGGAGACTCTCCTCCCCACCTGGACTTCACCTCGATCTGGTGACTCTGTTCCACACCTGGACCTCTCCTGGACCTGGTGACTCTCTTTCCAACATGGACCTCACCTGGATCTGGTGACTCTGGTCTCAGTTTGGCCTCACCTGTACTGGTGTCTCTCGTCCCCACTTTGACCTAACTCAGAAATGCTGAATCTTGCCCCACCTAGGCCGCACCCAGAGCTGATGACTCTTGTCCCCAGCTATGCCTCAATTCGCCCTGATGAATCTGGTCCTCACGTGGGCCTCACATGGACCTGGGACTCACCTGGATAGAGTGGCTCTGGTTCCCACAAGGTGCACACCTGATACTGGTGATTGTGGTCTTATTCTATGCCTCACCAGGATGTACTGATTCTGTTCCCCATCTGGGCCTGCATGGCCCTAGTGACTCTGGTTCTCACCGAGGCATCATTGGGACCTGGATCCTCTATTCCACACCTAGGGCTCACTTTGACCCGGGACCACTGGTCCCATTCTGGGCCTCAAACTAAACTGGTTACTCTGGTTCCCCTCTGGGCCTCACCCTTACCTGGTGACTCTGGTCACCCCTTGGGCTTCACTTGGGCCTGGTGAATCTGGTCCTTAGCTGGTCCACATTTGGATCTGGTGACTGGTCGCCCCCTGGCCTCACCTGGACTTGGTGAATCCTGTTGCCGCAAGCGCCTCCCCTGGACCTTGTGACTGTGGTCCCACCTGGAAGTCACCTGGATCTGGTGGCTCTGGTTCCCATATGGGGCTCTCCTGGACCTGGTTCCTGTGGTCTCCATCTGGACTCACCTGGAACACAATGACTCTGATCCATATTTGGGCCTCTCCTGGACCTGTTGACTCTGGTCCGTACCTGGGCAACATTGGGACCTGGATACTCTCTTATATACCTAGGCCTCACCTGGACCTGGTGACTGTGGTCCCACCTGGGCCTCACCTGGATGAGGTGACTGGTTCCCACAAGGACCTCACCTGGACCTGGTGACTCAGGTCCTCATATGGGCATCATGGGACCTGGGTTCTCAGTTCCACATCGGGGCCTCACCTGGACCTAGTGATTCTCGTCCCCCTCTGGGCCTCACCAGGACTTGGTGACTCAGGTCCCCACCTGGATATCACCAGAACCGGGTGACTCTGGTCCCCCTCTGGGACTCTCCCGGAGCTGGGGACACTGGTCCTCAACTGGGCCTCAACAGGACCTGGTGAATCTACTCCTCACTAAGGCCTCGTCTGGACCTTGTGACTCTTTTCCCACCTGGCATCTTTGGGACATGGTTACTCTGTTCCCCACCTGGGTCTCACATGGACATGATAACTTTGCTCCACACTTTGGCCTCAACTGGTCCTGATGAATCTGGTCCCCCGACCTAGGCCTCAATCTGGACCTGGTGACTGTGGTCCCCACCTGGGTCTCACCTGGACCTGGGGACTCTTGATCCCACATGAACCACACCAGGATCTGATGACTGTGTTGTTCTTGTAGAATCACTTTTAACTGGTGAATCCAGTCCCCACTAGGTCCTCACGTGGTTCGGGTGACTTGGCCTGAAGGTTGGCCTCACATGGATCTGGTTAGTGGGGATGCCACTTGGGTCTCACCCATACCTGGTGACTCAGGTCTCCACGTGGGCCTCTTGGACCTGGTGAATCTGGTCCTTACCTGGTCCTCTCCCAGACCCGGGGACTCTGGTCACCACCTGGGCCTCACCTGGACCTGGTGAATCCGACCCCATCTTGGCCTCACTCAGTGCTGGTGACTTGTTCCCCACCTTGACCTGATTGCTGTGGACGCTTTCATGGCCTCACCTGGACCTGGTGACTCTGATCCTATCTGCGTGTCACCCAGACCTGGTGACTCTGGTCCTCACCTGGGCATCATTGGTACCTGGTGACTCTGTTCCACACCTGAGCCTCACCTGGACATGAGGCTCTGGCCTCTGGAACCACTCTGGGCCTAACCCTGACCTGGTGACTCTGGTCTCCATCTGGATGTCACATGGACCAGGTGATTCCGGTACCCCTCTAGGCCTCAACCAGTTCTGGTGACTCTGGTCCTCAACTGGGCCTCACCTGGACCTAGTGAATATGCTCCATCTGGGTCTCATTTGGACCTGATGACTCTTGTCCCTTCCTGGGCATCATCGGGACATGGCTCCACTGCATGACCTGCAGGTTAGCCTCACCTGGACCTCGTAACTCTGGTCCCTACCTGGGCATCATCGGGACATGGTTCCTCTGCATGGCCTGCAGGTTGCCCTCACCTGGACCTGGTGAGTGGGGTTGACACCTGGGCCTCAACCATGCCTGGTGACACAGGTCCCCACGTGGGTCTCACTTAGACATAGTGAATCTGGTCCTTACCTGGACCTCACCCGGAACTGGTAACTCTGGTCACCACCTGGGAATCACCTGGACCTGGTGAATCTGGTCCCCATCTGGGCCTCACCCAGTCCTGGTGACTTTGTTCCCCACCTGGACCTGATTGCTGTGGACTCCTTCTTGGACTCACCTTGAACTGGTGACTCGGATCCTAAATGGGTCTCACCCAGATCTGGTGACTCTGGTCCTCCCCCGTGGACCATTATGATCTGGATGCTTTGTTACACACCTGAGCCTCACCTGGACATGATGACTCTGGATCCCCTCTGGGCCTCAGCCTGACATGGTGACTCTGGTCCCCATCTGGATGTCACCTAGACCAGGTGAATCTGGTACCCCTCTAGGCCTCAACTTGACCTGGTGACTCTGGGCCTCAACTGGGCCTCACCGGGACCTAGGGAACATGCTCCCCACCTGCGCCTCATCTGGACCTGTTGACTCTGGTTCTACCTGGGCATCATCGGGAAATGGTTACACTATTCCCCTCTGGGACTGACCTGATCCTGGTAACTCTGGTCCTGACTTTGGCCTCTTCTCTCCCTGGTGAATCTGGCTCCACCTGGGTCTCACCTGTAACTGGTGACTCTGATCCTAAGCATGGCCTCACCTGACCTTGTGACTGTGGTTCCCATCGGGACCTCACCTGCTCCTCATGTCTCTTGTCTCACCTGGGCCTCACCAAGACTTGGTGTCTCTCGTACCCACTTGGGTAGCATCAGTATATGGTTACACTGTTCACTAACAGTGACCCAGCCGGACCTATTATCTCTGGTCTTCACCTCGCCACACCTGGACATCGTGACACAGGTTCCCACCTTGGTCTCACCTGGACATGGTGAGTCGGATCCCCACAGGGTCCTCACCTCTAACTGGTGATTCTCATTCCCACATGGACATCATGTGGACCTGGTGGCTGCAGTGTTTCTAGCTTCTCATGTACCTCGTGACTCTGGTCACCACCAGGGCCTCACCGGGACCTGGTGAGTGTGGTTGCCACCTGCACCTCACCTGGACCTGGTGATTCTGGTCTGCACCTGAGACTACCCTGGATCTGGTGACTATGGTCCCAACCTGGGCTTCACCTGGCCCTGTTGACCATGGTCCTCATCACGGCAAAAATGGGACCCGGTGACTGTGTTCCACACCTGGACCTCACCTGGAGCAGGTGACTCTGGTCCCCCTCTGGGTCTCACCGTGCAGTAGGGACTGTGAACCCCACTTTGGCGTGACTTGGACCTGTTGGCCATGTCTATTTCTTCCTCTGTGAGATTTCTGTTCATGTCTTTTGCCCATTTCATGATTGGATTGTTTGTTTCTTTGGTGTTGTGTTTGATAAGTTCTTTATAGATCTTGGAAACTAGTCCTTTATCTGATATGTCATTTGCAAATATCGTCTCCCATTCTTTAGGTTGTCTTTGAGTTTTGTTGACTGTATCTTTTGCTGTGCAAAAGCTTCTTATCTTGATGAAGTCCCAATAGTTCATTTTTGCTTTTGTTTCTTTTGCCTTCGTGGAGTATCTTGCAAGAAGTTACTATGGCCGAGTTCAAAAAGGGTGTTGCCTGTGTTCTTCTCTAGGATTTTGATGGAATCTTGTCTCACATTTAGATCTTTCATCCATTTTGAGTTTATCTTTGTGTATGGTGAAAGAGAGTGGTCTAGTTTCATTCTTCTGCATGTGGATGTCCAATTTTCCCAGCACCATTTATTGAAGAGACTGTCTTTCTTCCAATGGATAGTCTTTCCTCCTTTATCGAATATTAGTTGCCCATAAAGTTCAGGGTCCACTTCTGGATTCTTTATTCTGTTTCACTAATCTATGTGTCTGTTTTTGTGCCAGTAGACTCTAGTTCTTTCAAGGGCCTCAACTGTACCTGGTGATCCTGGTCCCCACCTGGGCCTCACCTGGACGTGGTGACCCTTTTCACCACCGGGGACTCACCTGGACCTGCTTACTGTGTTCCACACCAGGGCCTCAAGTAGACCTGTTGACCATGGTCCCCAAGCCGGCCTCACATGGACCTGTTGCCTCTGATCCCCACCGGGGCCTCACGTGTACCTGGTAACTCAGGTCCTCACCTGGGCCTCATCGGGACCTAGTGACTCTGGTCCCCACCTGGGCTTCACGTGGATCTGGTTACTCTGGTCCCCACCTGGATCTCTCCCGGACCTGGTGACTCTCTTTCCAACATGGACCTCACCTGGATCTGGTGACTCTGGTCCCCCTCTGGGTCTCACCGTGCCCTAATGACTGTGAACCCCACTTTGGCCTGACTTGGACCTGCTGACCCTGGTTGCGACCTGCGCTTGACTTCGACCTGTTGAGTCTGGTTCTTTCAAGGGCCTCCCCTGTACCTGGTGATCCTGGTCCCCACCTGGGACTCACCTGGACGTGGTGACTCTTGTCACCACCGGGGACTCACCTGGACCTGCTTACTGTATTCCACACCAGGGACTCAAGTAGACCAGTTGACCATGGTCCCCAAACCGGCCTCACATGGACCTGTTGCCTTGATCCCCACCGGGGCCTCATGTGTACCTGGTAACTCTGGTCCTCACCTGGGCCTCATCTGGACCTAGTGACTCTGATCCTCACCTGGGCCTCATTTGGACCTAGTGAGTCTGGTGCCAACCTGGGCTTCACCTGGATCTGGTGACTCTGGTTCCCACCTGGACCTCTCCTGGACCTAGTGACTCTCTTTCCAACCTGGACCTCACCTGGATCTGGTGACTCTGGTCCTCAGTTTGGCCTCACCTGGACCTGACGTCTCTCGTCCCTACTTTGACCTAACTCAGAACTGCTGAATCTTGCCCCACCTAGGCCGCACCCATACCTGGTGACTCTTGTCCCCAGGTATGCCTCATTTCGACCTAATGAATCTGGTCCTTACGTGAGCCTCACATCACCTGGGACTCAGCTGGATAGAGTGGCTCTGGTTCCCGCAAGGGACTCAAATGATACTGCTGACTGTGGTCTTATTCTATGCCTCACCAGGACCTAGTGATTCTGTTCCCCATCTGGGCCTGCATGGCCCTAGTGACTATGGTCCTTCCAGGCATCATTGGGACCTGGATACACTATTCCACACCTGGGCCTCACTCTGACTAGGGACCTCTGGTCACATTCTTGGCCTCAAACTAAACTGGTTACTGTGGTTCTCCCTCTGGGAATGACCCTTACCTGGTGACTCTGGTCACCCCTTGGGCTTCATTTGGGCCTGGTGAATCTGGTCCTTAGCTTGTCCTCACTTGGATCTGGTGACTGGTCGCCACCTGGGCCTCACCTGGACTTGGTGAATCCTGTTGCCACCTGCGCCTCACCTGGACCTTGTGACTCTGGTCCCACCTGGAAGTCACCTGGATCTGGTGGCTCTGGTTCCCATATGGGGCTCTCCCGGACCTGGTTCCTGTGGTCTCCATCAGGCATCAACTGGAACAAAATGACTCTGATCCATATTTGGGCCTCTGCTGGACCTGTTCACTCTGGTCCTTACTTGGGCATCATTCGGACCTGGATACTCATTATATTCCTGGGCCTCACCTGGACCTGTTGACTGTGGTCCCACCTGGGCCTCACCTGGACGAAGTGACTGGTTCCCACATGGACCTCACCTGGACCTGGTGACTCAGGTCCTCATATGGGAATCATGGGACCTGGTTTCAGTTCTACATCGTGACCTCACCGGGACCTAGTGATCTCGTCCCCCTCTGGGCCTAACCCTGACGTGGTGACTCTGGTCCCCTCCTGGATATCACCAGAATCGGGTGACTCTGGTCCCCCCCTGGGACTTACCCGGAGCTGGGGACACTGGTCCTCAACTGGGCCTCAACAGGATCTGTTGAATCTACTCCTCACTTAGGCCTCGTCTGGACCTTGTGACTCTTTTCCCACCTGGCATCAATGGGACATGGTTACTCTGTTCTCCACCTGGGCCTCACTTGGATATGATGAATTTGCTTCATTCTTTGGCCTCAACTGGTCCTGATGACTCTTGTCCCCCCATTAGGCCTCAATCTGGACCTGTTGACTGTGGTCCCCACCTGGGTCTCACCTGGACCTGTTGAATCTCGTTCCCACCTGTAATACACCTGGACCTGGTGACTGTAGTTTTCTTGTAGACTCACATTTACCTGGTTACTCCGGTCCCCACTAGAGCCTCACCTGGATCTGGTGACTCTGGCCTGCAGGTTGGCCTCACCTGGACCTGGTGAGTGCGGTTGCCACCTGGGCCTAACCCGTACATGGTGACTCAGGTCCCCACGTGGGCTTCTTGGACCTGGTGAATCTGGTCCTTATCTGGTCCTAACCCAGACCCGGGGACACTGGTCACCACCTGGTTTTCACCTGGACCTGGTGAATCTGGTCCCCATCTGGGCCTCACCCAGTCCTGGTGACTTTCTTCCCCACCTGGACCTGATTGCTGTGGACACTTTCTTGGCCTCACCTGGAACTGGTGACTCTGAACCTATCTGCACGTCACCCAGATCTGGTGACTCTGGTCCTCACCTGTGCATCATTAGTACCTGGTGACTCTGTTCCTCACCTGAGCCTCACCTGGACATGATGCCTCTGGAAGCTCTCTGGGCCTCTTCGTGACCTGGTGACTCTGGTCCCCATGTGGATGTTACCTGGACCAGGTGATTCTCGTACCCCTCTAGGCATCAAGCAGATCTGGTTACTCTGGTCCTGATGTGGGCCTCACATGGACCTAGTGAATTTGCTCCATCTGGGCCTCATTTGGACCTGGTGACTCTGGTCCCTACCTGGGCATCATCGCGACATGGTTCCACTGCATGGCCTGCAGGTTTGCCTCACGTGGACCTGGTAACTCTGATGTCTACCTGGGCATCATCGAGACATGGTTCCTCTGCTTGGCCCGCAGGTTGGCCTGACCTGGACCTGGTGAGTGGGGTGGCAACCTGGGCCTCACACATGCAATGTGACACAGGTCCCCACGTGGGTCTCACTTGGACCTGGTGAATCTCGTCCTTTCCTGGTGCTCATCCGGTACTGGTATTTCTGGTCACCACCTGGCAATCACATGGACTTGGTGAATCTGGTCCCCATCTGGGCCTCACCCAGTCCTGGTGACTTTGTTCCCCACCTGGACCTGATTGCTGTGGACTCTTTCTTGACCTCACCTGAAACTGGTGACTCTGATCCTATCTGCGCGTCACACAGACCTGGTGACTCTGTTCCTCACCTGGGCATCATTGGTACCTGGTGACACTGTTCCACACCTGAGCCTCACCTGGACATGATGACTCTGGAACCTATCTGGGCCTCACCCTGACCTGGTGAGTCTGGTCCCCATCTGGATGTCACCTAGACCAGGTGAATCTGGTACCCCTCTAGGCCTCAAAAAGACTGGGGGAATCTGGTCCTCAACTGGGCCTCACCGGGACCTAGTGAATATACTCCCGACCTGCGCCTCATCTGTACGTGGTGACTCGGGTTCTACCTGGGCATCATCGGGACATGGTGACTCTATTCCCCACTGGGACTGACCTGATCCTGGTAACTCTGGTCCTGACTGGCGTCTTCCCTACTTGGTGACTCTGGCTCGACCTGGGTCTCACCTGTAACTGGTGACTCTGATCCTAAGCATGGCCTCACCTGACCTGGTGACTGTGGTTCCCATCGGGACCTCACCTGGACCTCATGTCTCTGGTCCCACCTAGGCCTCACCAGGACCTGGTGTCTCTGGTACCCACATGGGTAGCATCAGGATATGGTTACACTGTTCACTAACAGTGACCCAGCCAGATATTAACTCTGGTCTTCACCTGGGCCACACCTGGACATGGTAGCACTGGTTCCCTCTTGGGTCTCACGTGGACATGTGATTCGGTTCCCTGCCTGGTCCTCACCTGTAACTGGTGATTCTCGTTCCCACATGGACATCATGTGGATCTGGTGGCTGCAGTGTTTCTAGCTTCTCATGTACCTCGTCACTCTGGTCCCCACCAGGGCCTCACTGGGACCTGTTGAGTGTGGTTGCCACCTGCACCTCACCTGGACCTGGTGATTCTGGTCAGCACCTGAGACTACCCTGGATCTGGTGACTGTGGTCCCCACCTGGGCTTCACCTGGATTTCGTGCTCTGGTTCCCATCTGGGCCTCACCTGGCCCTGTTGACCATGGTCCTCAACTGGGCAAAATTGGGACCCAGTGACTGTAATCCACAACTGGACCTCACCTGGACCAGGTGACTCTGGTCCCCCTCTGGGTCTCACCGTGCAGTAGGGACTGTGAACCCCACTTTGGCCTGACTTGGACCTGCTGACCCTGGTTGGAACCTGTGCCTGACGTCAAACTGTTGACTCTGGTTCTTTCAAGGGCCTCCCCAGTACCTGGTGATCCTGGTCCCCACCGGGCGTCGCCTGGACATGGTGACTCTTGTCACCACTGGGGACTCACCTGGACCTGCTTACTGTATTCCACACCTGGGCCTCAAGTAGACCTGTTGACCATGGTCCCCAAGCCGGCCTCACATGAACCTGTTGCCTCTGATCCCCACCGGGGCCTCACGTGTACCTGGTTACTCTGGTCCTCACCTGGGCATCATTGGTCCTGGTGACTCTGTTCCTCACCTGAGGCTCCCCTGGACATGATGACTCTGGAACTACTCTGGCTATTAACCTAACGTAGTGACTCTGGTCCCCATATGGATGTCACCTGGACCAGGGGATCTGGTACCCCTCTAGGCCTCAACCAGATATGGTGACTCGGGTGCTCAACTGGGCCTCATCTGGACCTAGTGAATATGATCCATCTTGGCCTCATTTGGACCTGGTGACTCTGGTCCATACCTGGGCATCATAGGGATATGGTTCCACAGCATGGCCTGCAGGTTGGTCTCACCTGGACATTGTAACTCTGGTCCCTACCTGGGCATTATCGGGACATGGTTCCACACATGCCCTGCAGGTTGGCATCACCTGCACCTGGTAATTCTAGTCCCTACCTGTGCATCATCGGGACATGGTTCCTCTGCATGGCCTGCAGGTTGGCATCACCTGGACCTGGTGAGTGGGGTTGTCACCTGTGCCTCACCCATGCCTGGTGACACAGGTCCCCACGTGGGCCTCACTTGGACCTGGTGAATCTGGTCCTTACCTTGTTCTCACCCGGAACTCGTAACTCTGGTCACCACCTGGGAATCACCTGGGCCTGGTGTTTCTGGTACCCATCTGAGCGTCATCCACTCCTGGTGACATTGTTCCCCACCTGGACCTGATTGCTGTGGACTCTTTCTTGGCCTCACCTGGAACTGGTGACTCTGATCCTATCTGCGCGTCACCCAGACCTGGTGACTCTGGTCCTCACCTGGACATGATGACTCTGGAACCTCTCTGGGCCTCACCCTAACCTGGTGACTCTGGTCCCCATCTGGAACTCACCTGTATCTGGTGACTCTGGTCTCAGTTTGTCCTCACTTGGACTGGTGTCTATCGTCCACACTTTGACCTAACTCAGAACTGCTGAATCTTGCCCCACCTAGGCCGCACCTAGACCTGATGACTCTTGTCCCCAGCGATGCCTCAATTCGACCTGATGAATCTGGTCCTTTCGTGGGCCTCACATGGACCTGGGACTCAGCGGGATAGAGTGGCTCTGGTTCCCACAAGGGGCTCACCTGATACTGGTGACTGTGTTCTTATTCTATGCCTCACCAGGACCTAGTGATTCTGTTTCCCATCTGGGCTTTTATGTCCCTAGTGACTCTGGTCCTCACCCAGGCATCATTGGGACCTCAAAACTCTATTCCACACCTGGGCATCACTTTGTCCAGGGACCTCTGGTCCCAATCTGGGCCTCAAACTAAACTGGTTACTCTGGTTCCCACTCGGGGCCTCACCCTTACCTGGAAAATCTGGTCACCCCTTGGGTTACACTTGGGCCTGGTGAATCTGGTTCTTATCTGGTCCGCACCTGGACCTGGTGACAGGTCACCACGTGGGCCTCAACTGGACTTGGTGAATCATGTTGCCACCTGCGCCTCACCTGGACCTTGTGACTGTGGTCCCTCCTGGACCTCACCTGGATCTGGTGGCTCTGGTTCCCATATGGGGCTCTCCTGGACCTGGTTCCTGTGGTCTCCATATGGCCTCACCTGGAACACAATGACTCTGATCCATATTTGGACCTCTCCTGGACCTGTTGACTCTAGTCCTTACCTGGGCATCATTGGGACCTGGATACTCTCTTATGTACCTGGGCCTCACCAGGACCTGGTGACTGTGGTCCCACCCGGGCCTCACCTGGACGGGGTGACTGGTTCCCACAGGGACATCACCTCGACCTGGTGACGCAGGTACTCATATGGGAATCTTGGGACCTGGTTTCACAGTTCCACATTGGGGCCTCACCTGGACCTAGTGATTCTCGTCCCCCACTGGGCCTCACCCTGACTTGTGACACTGGTCCCCACCTGGATATCACCAGAACCGGGTGACACACCCGGAGCTGGGGACACTGGTCCTCAGCTGGGCCTCAACAGGACCTGATGAATCTACTCCAAACTTAGGCTTCGTCTGGACCCATGACTATTTTCCCACCTGGCATTATTGGGATATGGTTACTCTGTTCCCCATCTGGGCCTCACCTGGACATGATAACTTTGCTGCACACTTTGGCCTCAACTGGTCTTGATGACTCTCGTCCCCCAACCTAGGCCTCAATCTGGACCTGGTGACTGTCGTCCCCAACTGGGTCTCACCTGGAACTGGAGACTCTCGTTCCCACATGAACCACACCTGGTCCTGGTGACTGTGGTGTTCTTGTAGACTCACTTTTACCTGCCTTCTCCGGTGCCGACTAGGGCCTCACGTGGATCTGGTGACTTTGACATGCAGGTTGGCCTAACCTGGACATGGTGAGTGGGGTTGCCACCTGGGCCTCACCCATACCTGGTGAGTCAGGTCCCCTCGTGGGCCTCTTAGACCTGGTATCTGGTCCTTACCTGGTCGTCTCCCAGCCCCGGGGTCTCTGGTCACCACCTGAGCCTACCTGGACATGGTGACTCTGATCCTATCTGCCCGTCACCGAGACCTGGTGACGCTGGTCCTCACCTGGGCATTTTTGGTACCTGGTGACTCTTTTCCACACCTGAGCCTCACCTGGACATGATGACTCTGGAACCTCTCTGGGCCTCATCCTGACCTGGTGACTCTGGTCCCATCTGGAAGTCACCTGGACCAGGTGATTCTCGTACCCTCTAGATCTCAACCAATTCTGGTGACTCTGGTCCTCCACTGGACCTCACCTGGACCTAGTGAATATGCTCCATCTGGGCCAAATTTGCACCTGGTGACTCTGTCACTACCTGGGCCTCATCGGGACATGGTTCCACTGCATGACTTGCAGGTTGGCCTCACCTGGACCTGGTAACTCTGGTCCCTACCTGGGCATCATCGGGACATGGTTCCACACATGCCTGCAGGTTGGCCTCACCTGGACCCGGTAACTCTAGTTCCTACCTGGGCATCATCGGGACATGGTTCCTCTGCATGGCCTGTAGGTTTGACTCACCTGGACCTGGTGAGTGGCGTTGCCACCTTGGCCTCACCCATGCCTGGTGACACAGGTCCCCACGTGGGCCTCACTTGGACCTGGTGAATCTGGTCCTTACCTGGTCCTCACCCGAAACTGCTAACTCGGTTAACCACCTGGGAATCACCTGAACCAGGTTAATTTGGTCCCCATCTGGTCCACATCCAATCCTGGTGAATTTGTCACCCCACCTGGACCTGATTGCTGTGGACTCTTTCTTGGACTCACCTGGAACTGGTGACTCTGATCCTAAGTGGGCTTCACCCAGATCTGGTGACTCTGGTCCTCTCCTATGGACCATTATGACCTGGATACTCTGTTCCACACCTGAACCTCACCTGGACATGATGACTCTGGATCCCCTCAGGGCCTCACCATGACATGATGACTCTGGTCCCCATCCCGATGTCACCTAGACCAGGTGAATCTGGTATCCCTCTAGGCCTCAACGTGACCTGGTGACTCTGCTCCTCAACTGGGCCTCACGGGGACCTAGTGAATATTCTACCCACCTGCGCCTCGCTGGACCTGGTGACTCTGATTCTCCCTGGGCATCATTGGGACATGGTTACTGTATTACCCACTGGGACTGACCTGATCCTGGTAACTCTGGTCCTGACTTTGGCCTCTTCTGTACCAGGTGACTCTGTCTCCACCTGGGCCTCACCTGTACCTGGTAAATCTGATCCTAAGCATGGGCTCACCTGACCTGGTGACTGTGGTTCCCATCGGGACCTCATTTGGACCTCATGTCTCCGGTTACACCTGGGCCTCATCAGGACCTGGTGTCTCTGGTACCCACCTGGGTAGCATCAGGATATGGTTACACTGTTCACTAACACTCATCCAGGCGGACCTAATAACTCTGGTCTTCACCTGGGGCACACGAGGACATGGTGACACTGGTTACCACCTGGGTCTCATCTGGACATGGTGAGTCGGATCCCCACCTGGTCCTCACCTGTAACTGGTGATTTTCATTCCCACATGGACATCATGTGGACCTGGTGGCTGCAGTGTTTCTAGCTTCTCATGTACGTCGTGTCTCTGGTCCCCACCGGGGCCTCTCCGGGACACGGTGAGTGTGGTTGCCACCTACACCTCACATGGACCTGGTGATTCTGGTCTGCACCTGAGACTACCCTGGATCTGGTGTCTGTGGTCCCCACCTGGGCTTAACCTGGATTTGGGGACTGCCGGTCCCCATCTGGGCCTCACCTGGCCCTGTTGACCATGGTCCTCAACTGTGCAAAATTGGGACCCGGTGGCTGTGTTCCACAACTGGACCTCACCTGGACCAGGTGACTCTGGTCCCACTCTGGGTTTCACCGTGCCCTAGTGACTGTGAACCCCACTTTGGCCTGACTTGGACCTGCTGACCCTGGTTGCCACCTGCGCCTGACCTCGAACTGTTGACTCTGGTTCTTTCAAGGGCCTTCCCTGGACCTGGTGATCCTGGTCGGACCTGGCTCACACCTGGACGTGGTGACTCCTGTCACCAATGGGGACTCACCAGGACCTGCTTACTGTGTTCCACACCTGGGCCTCAAGTAGACCTGTTGACCATGGTCCCCAAGCCGGCCTCACATGGACCTGTTGCCTCCGATCCCCACTGGGGACTCACGTGTACCTGGTAACTCTGGTCCTCACCTGGGGCTCATCTGGACCTAGTGACTCTGGTCCCCACCTGGGCTTCACCTGGATCTGGTGACTCTGGTCCCCACCTGGACCTCACCTGGATCTGGTGACTCTGGTCCTCAGTTTGGCCTCACCTGGACCTGGTGTCTCTCGTGCCCACTTTGACCTAACTCAGAACTGCTGAATCTTGACCCACGTAGGCCGCACCCAGACCTGGTGACTCTTGTCCCCAGCTATGCCTCAATTCGACCTATTGAATCTGCTCCTCACGTGGGCCTCACATGGACCTGGGACTCAGCTGGATAGAGTGGCTCTGGTTCCCACAAGGGGCTCACATGATACTGGTGACTGTGGTCCCACCTGGGCCTCACCTGGACGAGGTGACTGGTTCCCACAGGGACCTCACCTGGACCTGGTGACTCAGGTCCTCATATGGGCATCATGGGACCTGGTTTCTCAGTTCCACATCGGGACCTCACCTGGACCTAGTGATTCTCGTCCCATTATGGTCCTCACCCTGACGTGGTGACTCTGGTCCCCAATTGGATATCACCAGAACCGGGTGACTCTGGTCCCCCTCTGGGACTCACCAGGAGCTGGGGACACTGGTCCTCAACTGGGCCTCAACAGGACCTGGTGAATCTGCTCCTCACTTAGGCCTCGTCTGGACCTTCTGTCTCTTTTCCCACCTGGCATCAATGGGACATGGTTACTCTGTTCCCCACCTGGGCCTCACCTGGACATGATAACTTTGCTCCACATTTTGGTCTCAACTAGTCCTGATGACTCTGGTCCCCCGACCTAGGCGTCAATCTGGACATGATTGCTGTGGACTCCTTCTTTGCCTCAACTGGAACTGGTGAATCTGATCCAGATTGAGGATCACCCATCTGGGCCTCACCTGGCCCTGTCAACCATGGTCCTCAACTGCCAAAATTGGGACCCGGTGACTGTGTTCCACCCCTGGACCTCACCTGGACCAGGTGACTCTGGTCCCCCTCTGGGTCTCACCGTGCCCTAGTGACTGTGAACCACACTTTGGCCTGACTTGGACCTCCTGACCCTGGTTGACACCTGCGCCTGTCCTCGAACTGTTGACTCTGGTTCATTCAAGGGCTTCCCCTGTACCTGGTGATCCTGGTCCCCCCCTGGGACTCACCTGGACGTGGTGACCCTTGTCACCACCGGGGACTCACCTGGACCTGGTTACTGTGTTCCACACATGGGCCTCAAGTAGTCCTGTTGACCATGGTACCGAAGCCGGCCTCATATGGACCTGTTTCCTCTGATTCCCACCGGGGCATCACGTGTACCTGGTAACACTGGTCCTCACTTGGGCCTCATCTGGACCTAGTGACTCTGGTCCCCACCTTGGCTTCACCTGGATCTGGTGACTGTGGTCCTCAACTGGGCCTCACGTTGACCTATTCAATATGCTCCATCTGGCCTCATTTGGACCTGGTGACTCTCTTCCCTACCTGGGCATCATCGGGACATGGTTCCACTGCATGGCCTTTAGGTTGGCCGCACCTGGACCTGGTAACTGTGGTTCTACCTGGGCATCATGGGGACGTGGTTACTCTATTCCCAGTGGGACTGAACTGATCGTGGTAACTCTGGTCCTGACTTTCGGCTCTTCTGTGCCATGTGACTCTGGCTCCACCTGGACATCACCTGTAAGTGGTGACTCTGATCATAAGCATGCCTCACCTGACCTGGTGACTGTGGTTTCAATCGGTACCTCACCTGGTCCTCATGTCTCTGGTCCCAACTGGGACTCACCAGGACCTTGTATCTGGTACACACATGAGTAGCATCAGGATATGGTTACACTGTTCACTAACAGTGACCCGGCCGGACCTATTAACTCTCGTCTTCACCTGGTCCACACTTGGACATGGTGACACTGGTTCCCACCATGGTCTCACCTGGACATGGTGACTCAGATCCCCACCTGGTCCTCACCTGTAACTTGTAATTCTCGTTCCCTCATGGACATAATGTGGACCTGGTGGCTGCAGTGTTTTCTAGCTTCTCATGTACCTCGTGACTCTGGTCCCCACCAGAGCCTCACCGGGACTTGGTGAGTGTGGTTGCCACCTGCATCTCACCAGGACCTGGTGATTCTGGTGTCCACCTGAGACTACCCTGGATCTGGTGACTGTGGTCCCCACCTGGGCGTCACCTGAATTTGGGGACTCCGGTCCCCATCTGGGCCTCACCTGGCCCTGTTGACCATGATCCTCAACTGGGCAAAATTGGGACACGGTGAGTGTGTTCCACAACTGGACCTCACCTGGACAAGTTGACTCTGGTCCCCCTCTGGGTCTCACTGTGCCCTAGTGACTGTGAACCCCACTTTGGCCTGACTTAGACCTGCTGACCCTGGTTGCCACCTGCGTGTGACTTCGAACTGTTGACTGTGGTTCTCTCAAGGGCCTCCCCTGTACCTGGTGATCCTGGTCCCCAATTGGGCCTCAACTGGACGTGGTGACTCTTGTCACCACCGGGGACTCACCTGGACATGATTACATGTGTTCCACACCTGAGCCTCAGGTAGACCTGCTGACGAGGGTCCCCAAGCCGGCCTCACCTGGACCTTTTGGCTCTGATCCCCGCCGGGGGCTCACGTTTATCTGGTAACTCTGATACTCACCTGGGTCTAATCAGGACCTAGTGACTCTGGTCCCACCTGGGCTTCGCCTGGATCTGGTGACTCTGGTCCCCACCTGGACTTCACCTGGATCTAGTGACTCTGGTGCCCACATGGACCTCTCCTGGACCTGGTGACTCAGGTCCTCATATGGGCATCATGGGACCTGGTTTCTCAGTTCCACATTGGGGCCTCACCTGGACCTAGTGATTCTCGTTCCCCTCTGGGCCTCACCCTGACGTGGTGACTCTGGTCCGCACCTGACTCACACCAGAACCGGGTGACTCTGGTCCCCCTCTGGGAATCACCCAGAGCTGGGGACACTGATCCTCAACTGGGCCTCAACAGGACCTGGTGAATCTACTCCTCACTTAGGCCTCGTCTGGACCTTGTGACTCTTTTCCCACCTGGTATCTATGGGACATTTTTACTCTGTTCCCGACCTGGGCCTCACTTGGACATGATAACTTTGCTCCATACTTTGGCCTCAACTCGTCCCGATGACTCTGGTCCCCGCACCTAGGCCTCAATCTGGACCTGGAGACTGTCATTCACACCTGGGTCTCACCTGGACCTTGTGACTCTCGTTCCCACATGAATCACACCTGGACCTGGTGACTGTGGTGTACTTGTAGACTCACATTTACCTGGTGACTCTGGCCCCACTAGGGCCTCACCTGGATCTGGTGACTCTGGCCTGCAGGTTGGCCTCACCTGGACTTGGTTAGTGGGATGCCACCTGGGCCTCACCCATACCTGGTGACTCAGGTCCCCACGTGGGCCTCTTGGACCTGGTGGAATCTGGCCCTTACTGGTCTTCTCCCAGACCCTGGGAATGTTGTCACAACCTGGGCCTCACCTAGACCTGGGTGAATCTGGTCCCCATCTGGGCCTAAACCCAGTCCTGGTGACTATATTCCCCACCTGGACGTGTTTGCTCTGGACTCTTTCTTGCCCTCACCTTGAACTGGTGACTCTGATCCTATCAGTGCGTCACCCAGACCTGGTGACTCTCGTCCTCACCTGGGCATCATTGGTACCTGGTTACTCTGTTCCACACCTGAGCCTCACCTGGACATGATGTCTCTGGGACCACTCTGGGCCTATCCTGACCTGGCGATCTGGTCCCCATCTGGATGTCACCTGGACCAGGTGATTCTGGAACCCCTCTAGGCCTCAACCAGATCTGGTGACTCTTGTCCTCAACTGGGCCTCACCTGGACCTAGTGAATATGCTCCATCTGGGCCTCATTTGGACCTGGTGACTCTGGTCACTCACTGGGCATCATCGGGAAATGGTTCCACTGCATGGCTTGCTGGTTTGCCTCATCTGGACCTGGTAACTCTGGTCCCTACCTTGGCATCTTCGGGTCATCTTGACCTGGTGAGTGGGGTTCCCACCTGGATCTTACCCATGCCTGGTGACACAGGTCCCCACGTGGGCCTCACTTGGACCTGGTGAATGTGGGTCCTTACCTAGTCCTCACCCGGAAGTGGTAAATCTGGTCACCACCTGGGCATCACCTAGTCCTGGTGACTTTGTTCCCCACCTGGACCTGATTGCTTGGACACCTTCTTGGCCTCACCTGGAAGTGGTAACTCTGAACCTAACTGGGCCTCTCCCAGATCTGGTGACTCTGGTCCTCACCGGTGGACCATTATGACCTGGATACTCTGTTCCACACCTGAGCCTCACCTGGACATGATGACTCTGGATCCCCTCTGGGCCTCACACTGACATTGTTACTCTGGTCCCCATCTGGATGTCACCTAGACCAGGTGAATATGGTACCCCTCTGGGCCTCAACCAGATATGGTGACTCTAGTCCTCAACTGGGCCTCACCTGGACCTAATGAATATGCTCCATCTGGGCCTCATTTGGACCTGGTGACTCCGGTCCCTTCGTGGGCAACAACGGGACATGGTTCCACATAATGGTCTGCAGGTTGGCCTCTTCTTTATCTTGTAACTCTGGTCCCTATCTGGGCATTATCGGGACACGGTTTCTCTGCATGTCCTGCAGGTTGGCGTCACCTGGACCTCGTAACTCTGGTCCCTACCTGGGCATCATCGGGACACGCGTTCCTCTGCATGGCCTGCAGGTTGGCCTCACCTAGACCTGGTGAGTGGGCTTGCCACCTGGGCCTCACCCATACCTGGTGACACAGGTCTCACGTGGGCCTCACTTGGACCTGGTGAATCTGGTCCTTACCTGGTCCTCACCCGGAACTGGTAACCCTTGTCACCACCTGGGAATCACCTGGACCTGGTGAATCTGGTCCCCATCTGGGCCTCACCCATTCCTGGTGACTTTGATCCCCACCTGGACCTGATTACTGTGGACTCCTTCTTCGCCTCAACTGGAACTTGTGACTCTGCTCCTAACTGGGCCTCACCCAGATCTGGTGACTCTGGTCCTCACATGTGGACCATTATGACCTGGATACTCTGTTCCACACCTGAACCTCACCTGGACATGATGATTCTGGAGGCCCTCTCGGCCTCACCCTGACATGGTGACTCTGGTCCCCATCTGGATGTCCCCTAGACCAGGTGAATCTGGTACCCCTCTAGGCGTCAACTAGACCCGGTGACTCTGGTCCTCATCTGGGCCTCACCTGGACCTAGTGAATATTCTCCCCACCTGCGCCTCGCTGGAACTGGTGACTTTGATTCTACCTGAGCATCATTGGGACATGGTTACTGTATTACCCACTGGGACTGACCTGATCCTGGTAACTCTGGTCCTGACTTTGGCCTCTTCTGTACCAGGTGACTCTGGCTCGACCTGGGCCTCACCTGTACCTGGTGACTCTGATCCTAAGCATGGGCTCACCTGACCTGGTGACTGTGGTTCCCATCGAGACCTCACCTGGACCTCATGTCTCCGGTTACACCTGGGCCTCACAAGGACCTGGTGTCTCTGGTACCCACCTGGGTAGCATCAGGATATGGTTACACTGTTCACTAACACTCATCCAGCCGGACCTAATAACTCTGGTCTTCACCTGGGGCACACGAGGACATGGTGTCACTGGTTCCCACCTGGGTCTCACCTGGACATGGTGAGTCGGATCCCCACCTGATCCTCACCTGTAACTGGTGATTTTCATTCCCACATGGACATCATGTGGACCTGGTGGCTGCAGTGTTTCTAGCTTCTCATGTACCTCGTGTCTCTGGTCCCCACCGGGGCATCTCCGGGACAGGGTGAGTGTGGTTGCCACCTGCACCTCACATGGACCTGGTGATTCTGGTCTGCACCTGAGACTACCCTGGATCTGGTGACAGTGGTCCCCACCTGGGCTTCACCTGAATTTGGGGACTCCAGTCCCCATCTGGGCCTCACCTAGCCCTGTTGACCATGGTCCTCAACTGTGCGAAATTGGGACCCGGTGTCTGTGTTCCACAACTGGAACTCACCTGGACCAGGTGACTCTGGTCCCACTCTGGGTGTCACCGTGCCCTAGTGACTGTGAACCCCACTTTGGCCTGACTTCGACCTGCTGACCCTGGTTGCCACCTGCCTGACCTCGAATTGTTGACTATGGTTCTTTCAAGGGCCTCCCCTGTACCGGGTGATCCTGATGCCCACCTGGGCCTCACCTGCACGTGGTGTCTCTAGTCACCACCGGGGACTCATCTGGACCTGCTTACTGTGTTCCACACCTGGGCCTCAATACACCTCTTGACCATAGTCCCCAAGCTCGCCTCACATGGACCTGTTACCTCTGATCCCCACCGGGGCCTCACGTGTACCTGGTAACTCTGGTCCTCACCTGGGCTTCATCTGCCCCTAATGACTCTGGTCCCCACCTGGACTTCACATGGATCTCCTGACTCTGGTCCCCACCTGGAACTCACCTGTATCTGGTGACTCTTGTCTCAGTTTGGCCTCACCTGGACTGGTGTCTCTCGTCCCCACTTTGACCTAACTCAGAAATGCTGAATCTTGCCCCACCTAGGCCGCACCCAGACCTCATGACTCTTGTCCCCAGCTATGCCTCAATTCGACCTGATGAATCTGGTCCTCACGTGGGCCTCACATGAACCTGGGACTCAGCGGGATAGAGTGGCTCTGGTTCCCACAAGGGGCTCACCTGATACTGGTGACTGTGTTCTTATTCTATGCCTCACCAGGATCTAGTGATTCTGTTCCCCATCTGGGCTTTCATGGCATTAGTGACTCTGGTCCTCACCCAGGCATCATTGGGACCTGGATACTCTATTCCACACCTGGGCCTCACTTTGTCCAGGGAACTCTGGTCCCATTCTGGGCCTCAAACTAAACTGGTTACTCTGGTTCCCCCTCTGGTCCTCCCCCAGACCCGGGGACTCTGGTCACCACCTGGGCTTCACTTGGACCTGGTGAATCTGGTCCCCATCTGGGCCTCACCCAGCCCTGGTGACTTTGTTCCCCACCTGGACCTGATGCTGTGGACTCTTTCTTGGCCTCACCTGGAACTGGTGACTCTGATGCTATCTGCGCGTCACCCATACCTGGTGATTCTGGTCCTCACCTGGGCATCATTGGTACCTGGTGACTCTGTTCAACACCTGAGCCTCACCTGGACATGAGGACTCTGGAACCTCTCTGGGCCTCACCCTGACCTGGTGACTCTGGTCCCCATCTGGATGTCACCTGGGCCAGGTGTTTCTGGTATGGCTCTAGGCCTCAACCAGATCTGGTGACTCTTGTCCTCAACTGGGCCTCACCTGGATCTAGTGAATATGCTCCATCTGGGCCTCATTTGGACCTGGTGACTCTGGACCCTACCTGGGCATCATTGGGAACTGGATACTCTCTTATATACCTGGGTCTCACCTGGACCTGTGACTGTCGTCCCACCTGGGCCTCACCTGGACGAGGTGACTGTTTCCCACAGGGACATCACCTGGACCTGGTGACTCAGGTCCTCATATGGGCAGCATTCACCTGGTTTCTCAGTTCCACATCGGGCTTCACCTGTTCCTAGTGATTCTCGTCCCGCTCTGGGCCTCACCTCGATCTGGTGAATCTGGTCCTCAGTTTGGCCTCACCTGGACCTGGTGTCTCTCGTCCCCATTTTGACCTAACTCAGAACTGCAAATCTTGTCCCACCTAGGCCGCACCCAAACTTGGTGACTCTTGTCCACAGCTATGCCTCAATTCGATCTGATGAATCTGGTCCTCACATGGGCCTCACATGGACTGGGACTAGCTGGATAGAATGGCTCTGGATCCAACAAGGCGCTACCTGATACTGGTGACTTTTTCACCAGTGGTCTTATTCTATGCCTCACCAGGACCTAGTGATTCTGTTCCCCATCTGGGTCTGCATGGCCCTAGTGACTCTGGTCCACAACCAGGCATCATTGGGACCTGGATACTCTATTCCACAATTGGGCCTTACTTTGACCAGGGACCTCTGGTCCCATTCTGAGCCTCAAACTAAACTGGTTACTCTCGTACCCCCTCTAGGCCTCACCCTTACCTGGTGACTCTGGTCACCCCTTGGGATTCACTTGGGCCTGGTGAATCTGGTCCTAAGCTGGTCCGCACCTGGATCTGGAGACTGGACGCCACCTGGGCCTCACCTGGATTTGGTGAATCCTGTTGCCACCTGCGCCTCACCTGGACTTTGTGACTGTGGTCACCTGGACCCACCTGGATCTGGTGGCTCTGGTTCCCATATGGGGCTCTTCTGGACCTGGTACCTGTGGTCTCCATCTGGCCTCACCTGGAACACAATGACTCTGATCCATATTTGGGCCTCTCCTGGACCTGTTGACTCTGGACCTTACCTGGGCATCATTGGGACCTGGATACTCTCTTATATACCTGGGCCTCACCTGGAACTGGTGACTGTGGTCCACCTGGGCCTCACCTGGACGAGGTGACTGGTTCCCACAGGGACCTCCCCTGGGCCTGGTGACTCAGGTCCTCATATGTGCATCATGGGACCTGTTTTCTCAGTTCCACAACGGGGCCTCACCTGGACCTAGTGATTCTCGTTCCCCTCTGGGCCTCATCCTGACGTGGTGACTCTGGTCCGCACCTGACTCACACTAGAACCGGGTGACTCTGGTCCCTCTCTGGCAATCACCCAGAGATGGGGACACTGATACTCAACTGGGCCTCAACAGGACCTGGTGAATCTACTCCTCACTTAGGCCTAGTCTGGACCTTGTGACTCTTTTCCCACCTGGCATCTATGGGACATTTTACTCTGTTCCCCACCTGGGCCTCACTTGGACATGATAAATTTGCTTCATACTTTGGCCTCAACTCGTCCCGATGACTCTGGTCCCCCCACCTAGGCCTCAATCTGGACCTGGAGACGGTCATCCACACCTGGGTCTCACCTGGACTTTGCGACTCTCGTTCCCACATGAATCACACCTGGACCTGGTGACTGTGGTGTACTTGTATACTCACATTTACCTGGTGAGTCTGGCCCCACTAGGGCCTCAGCTGGATCTGGTGACTCTGGCCTGCAGGTTGGCCTCACCTGGACTTGGTTAGTGGGATGCCACCTGGGCCTCACCCATACCTGGTGACTCAGGTACCCACGTGGGCCTCTTGGCGGACCTGGTGAATCTGGCCCTTACCTGGTCTTCTCCCAGACCCTGGGAATGTTGTCACAACCTGGGCCTCACCTAGACCTGGTGAATCTGGTCCCCATCTGGGCCTAACCCAGTCCTGGTGACTATGTTCCCCACCTGGACGTGTTTGCTCTGGACTCTTTTTTGCCCTCACACCTTGAACTGGTGACTCTGATCTTATCAGTGCGTCACCCAGACCTGGTGACTCTCGTCCTCACCTGAGCTCATTGGTACCTGGTTACTCTGTTCCACACCTGAGCCTCACCTGGACATGATGTCTCTGGGACCTCTCTGGGCCTCACACCTGACCTGTA